>NC_059273.1:12283437-12305937 GCF_017591435.1 Portunus trituberculatus
TTTGTTATGTATCCTGATCATAGTATAGACTGGAAAAACTATTAAAGCTATTAGAATATCCCTGCAGGTTTGTATATGTGAATAATTGGAGTTTCAGGCTCTGCGATTGTCCATGTTGAACACTTAATGCTGAATGATTGCACGGTATCTGCCGCTATGCATCACTCTTTGCACAGGAAGCACAGACATCAATCCTTATCTGTGCCTCGTGACCGCCAACCTTTTTTCTGTCGCCTCTGTTCCCGTGGCCACCTGTAGCTCCCGCCGTGTGTGTGTGTGTGTGTGTGTGTGTGTGTGTGTGTGTGTGTGTGTGTGTTGTTGCTTATTTTTTTATGTGAATGATCTCATTAGAATGTTAAAATAAAATTGTGGATGGGATGGCTTTCTAGGCTGGTTGCATGTGCTTGCCCTCATGGATGATACCATTTTATTGTCAACCTCTAGGCATTCTATGATTGAAAAACTTAAGATTCTAAATAGGTTTTGTAATACCCATGAAATGAAGATAAATGTGCGTAAAACTAAATTTTTTGTAGTGAATGGTGACGATGAAGATAAACAGCCAATTAGGGTAGGTGATGTAGTGGTTGAAGCTTGTGATCGTTATGTATATCTAGGTAGTTCGTTTACAGCTGACGGGTCTGTTTCTTCTGCAATTAAAATTCATGCAGAAAACAAAATGTGTCATGTGCTAAAATTTGTTGCTTTTGTTAACAAGAATAATGATGCTCCCTTTTATGTAAAAATCAAAGTATTTCAGGCTGCTCATGTCGACCTTGCTGTATGGTTGTGAGTCATGGCTTGGAGGAGATTTGAAGCCAGTTAACAAATTATACCTGTGGTGCGTCAAACAACTGTTAGGGGTGAGGAAGACCACTTGTAATGACTTGTGTTTATTAGAATTAGGATTACCCCCACTACGTGCCCTGGTCATCAGTAAACAGCGCAGGTTTTTTCACGTATGTGGAACGAAAGACAACACCTTGAGGACGATCCATTAGCCCACACCATACGCACTGTCTTGGGTTATAATTACCACACTGCCCGTCTCTTAAGGGATTTACTCAACAATAACATCGATGATTTACAAATTGCTTTTGACGACAGGAGAGAAAAAGTTTTGAATTCTGATTCATCAAGATTTCAACTTTATTGTATGTTGAACCCAAACTTAAAACCCCATGAAATCTATATAAAAGAATTGAGTATAAATGAGGCGCACCGTATATCCTGGACCAGAATACGAGTGAGCGGCCACTCGCTTGCTGTGGAAGAGGGGCGGTGGAATAGGCGTGGGAGGGGCCGTTTGCCTATGGAAGAGCGCCTGTGTGAGTGTGGTGAAATCCAGTCCGAAAGGCACGTACTCGAACAGTGTCCTAAATCAGCTGGGCTGAGGCAACAATTTGGCATCACCACCATGGAGGAGTTACTTGTTGAAAGGCATGATTACGAGTTAGTGTGTGGTGTTATTCATAGTATACTGTCCCTGTATATTTAGATTGTAACGAATGATAATTGTTCAGGGTATAACCTATTGTACATGTATTAGGTTGGACCATATGACTAGTGTGACTATATTTAATTGTATTTTTTGATTCTGTGGTCAATAAATCTGAATCTGAATCTGAATCTGTTTGTGTGTGTGTGTGTGTGTGTGTGTGTGTGTGTGTGTGTGTGTGTGTGTGTGTGTGTGTGTGTGTGTGTGTGTGTGTGTGTGTGTGTGTGTATGTGTGTGTGTATGCGTGTGTGTGTGTGTGTGTGTGTGTGTGTGTGTGTGTGTGTGTGTGTGTGTGTGTGTGAACTTTTGCTTTTGTTTTTGTTGTTATTTTAGTTTCTTTTATTAGTTTTCATGTTTTTTTGTTTCCTTGTTTTCATTTTTATTAGTGTTTATTTTGTTATTGTTAAATTTATTGTAATTTGCCTTGAATAACCTTTATGGAAAACTACTACTACTACTACTACTACTACTACTACTACTACTACTACTATAATTTCTACTAACCTCCACTACCACTTCAGCCACTACCAAATAACTTATACTTCTCCATTTCGATATTCTTTCCACTCCTTTAACTCTCTTTCCATATTTCTACACCACCCCCTTTTCTTACTACATCTACTTACCATGCAGCACTCCCTCTCTCTCTCTCTCTCTCTCTCTCTCTCTCTCTCTCTCTCTCTCTCTCTCTCTCTCTCTCTCTCTCTCTCTCTCTCTCTCTCTCTCTCTCTCTCTCTCTCTCTCTCTCTCTCTCTCTCTCTCTCTCTCTCTCTGTTCCCATTTCTCCGCAGTCTTTAGCGCTGACGAAACTTTTGTCACCTTGAGTTGTGGAGGGAAGCGGTAGAATTTCCGGCCCTGCTTTGTTTTTTTGTCTAGTGAAGGCAAAGTGATATTCAGTTTTGTTTCTCTTTTTCTTTTATTTATTTATTTTTTGTGAGTGAGCTAGTCATTGTTTCAAGAAATGTTGAGTTTGTGTTAGCTGGTGTTTTATTTTTTTTTCTACTTTTTATGGTTTCACAGAAGATCGTGTTGGTGGTGGTGGTGGTGGTATTAAAAGTAGTGATAGTGCTAGTGATAGTAGAAGTAGTGGTAGTAATAGTATTATATTCACTTTCAATTAGTAGAAGTAATGGTAGTGACAGTAATAGTAGATTCACTTTCAATTAGTAGAAGTAATGGTAGTAATATAATTAATAGATTCACTTTCAATTAGAAGTAGTACTAGTAATAGTAGTAGTAGATTCAATTTCGATTAGTAATAGTGATAGTAATAGTATTAGATTCACTTTCAATTATTAGTAGTGGTAGTAATAGTAGTAGTAGATTAACTTTCAATTATTAAATGTAGTGGTAGTAATCGTAGCAGTAGATTCACTTCCAATTAGCAGTAGTGTAGTAGTAGTAGTAGTAGTAGTAGTAGTAGTAGTAGTAGTAGTAGTAATAGTAGTAGTAGTAGATTCAATTTCAATTAGTATAAGTAGTGGTAGTAATAGTAGTAGTGGATTCACTTTCAATTGCGTAGAATAGAGAAACAACAATAAATATTTAAGTTCTCTGCATATTTTTTTGTTCTTTTAAGTAATTTATGTTGATTAAATAATGTGTTACAAGATTGGATAGTAAAATGGAAGGTTCCTCTCCTGCCACCACTACATCCCCTAGTCAAGGATGATGATGATGATGATGATGATGATGAGGAGGAGGAGGAGGAGGAGGAGGAGGAGGAGGAGGAGGAGGGGGGATAAAAGTAAAAACACAAGAGAATAAAAACAATAATAATAACAGCAAAATACAACAGCAGCGATACTGATAACACAGAAGAACAACCACAGCAATAACACCTAATAAGAATAACAACCACACTAACAACAACAACAACCAACAAAAACATTAAAGGCCTCAATGCTGTCCTTGTGTTATTTATTTAACTTTTCTTTTTTTTTGTAATTTCCCAGAGGCAGCGCAGCATTGTTATATGTCCAGCGATCTATGAATCTAGTTTGCTGTATCTATCGCTCGTAAATCAAATACCTGTCATTTATCTATAAGGACGAATAGATATAAAAAAGAATAGAAAGATGAAGGACGAATATGTATGCAATTATCTTGTATCTATCGATGGATCTCTTTAGTTAATCTATTAATAATGAGTTGGTCTGCAGAACCTTTTATTTTCCATCGATATCTATTCTTTTTATTAGTGATTTATTTTCTTATCCATTGAAGGTCGTTGAGTGGATACGTGAGTTAGAAAAATGGAAGAGAAAAGGTGTGTTATGATTGGTCCACGTGTTAGTTTTACCTGTATACTCTCTCTCTCTCTCTCTCTCTCTCTCTCTCTCTCTCTCTCTCTCTCTCTCTCTCTCTCTCTCTCTCTCTCTCTCTTTCTCTCTCTTTTCTTCACAAAGCCCCTAATAAGAATTTGTCTTGTGTTTCGTAAATTTTCCACCTTTCTTCCCCACAAATTGCCTACCCAAATTACCGTCAGAGAGAGAGAGAGAGAGAGAGAGAGAGAGAGAGAGAGAGAGAGAGAGAGAGAGAATTGACAGTGATAATAATCATGACAAAAATTATGACAAAATGGTGGACAGGAAAGAATGTGAATGGAAAGAGAGAGAGAGAGAGAGAGAGAGAGAGAGAGAGAGAGAGAGAGAGAGAGAGAGAGAGAGAATCATAGTAGAATAAGAGAAAAAATCCTTGAATACAAACAAAAAGACGTTGAAGTGGAAAAAGAGGACGAAGAAGAAGAAGAGGAGGAGGAGGAGGAGGAGAAGGAGGAGGAGAAGGAGGAGGAGGAGCATGAGGCAGAGAGGTGAGGAATGAGGTGGACAGCTTCGGGCGGCTCTGGTCACGACAGAGGTGTAATTTGGGGGAGGAAGACAGGAGAGGGGGAAGGGGAAGAGAGAGGTAATGGGGAAGGAGAGAAAATGTGGGGGGGGAAGGAGGAGGAGGAGGGGACAACCAGTGGGTCCTTGTTAGCCGCAGCGACATACAGGAGAGGGAGGGAGAGGACCAGAGGAGGGAGGGGAAGGGAGAGAGAGAAAAGGAGGAGTCACAGAGGAGGGAGGGAGAGGAAAGGAGGGAGGGGTGATGGTGGCGGCACCCTTGGCGACGCTACGGGTGAGAGAGGTAAGTGGAGGAAAGGGAAGAGGAGGAGGGAGGGAAGGAGCAGGTGATGGAGGAGGTCTTTTTTGACAGGTCCCGAGGGAGGCGTTGGGATGTGTAGTGTTATTCCTCACGTGATGGATAGGAGGGGAGGGGAGGAGAAAGGGGAGCAGAGGGGAAGGGAGGGGAGGAAAGGGAGCGGAAAGAGGAGGAAATGGCTGGTGTCGGAAGGGAAGGAACTGCCCTGGAACGGAAGGAAAGGGAAATACAGTAGTGATAAGAGTGTAGGACAAAGATGGAACAGTGTAGGAGAGGGAGAGGGAGAGAGAAGGGAGAGGGAAAGGAGGCAGGTGGTAAAGGGAAGACCAGGGAGTTTTTTTTTTTTTTTTTTTTTTTTTTTTGAAGGGAGGTAAAAATGGAAGGCAGGGACGAGGTGTTTAGGATGCAGGTGGCTCGCCGGCTTGTCAGTCTTCATGCTCTTGTCTTTTACGGATCAAATTACTTGTGCTTTTTTTTTATCTTTTTTTTCCTCGTCTTTTCTTTTGGATTAAATTTTCCTGTGACGCTTTTTGCATTCGAGGATTTTTAATTTTCCTTTTTTTCTTTATTTTTTGTTTTGTTTTCCTACTCTTGTGTGGTTTTCTCTTGGTTTTGGCTACTCAAACACACACACACACACACACACACACACACACACACACACACACACACACACACACACACACACACACACACACACACACACACACACACACACACACACACACACACACACACACACACACACACACACACACACACACACACACACACACACACAGACCTTTTTGCAAGCGTTTTTTTTATATCTGCATTAATTTCAGTGTATAGTTGTGTTTCCAATCTACTGAAGTATTATACGAGAGTGAATAGGTAAGGATGAATGCACGAATATGTCCACTGTTCACTGTTTTTTTTTTTTCTGTTTTACATTATTTTTTCGTATGAATTTATGGATAAATTTTATTTATTTTTTTCTCCCACAAAGTGCTTTACATAGTTCCACGTCCTCTCAGCAATATTCTGTCTCATGTTCACTCTCATATTCATCTACTTTACAACATTTTTATCTTTCTAATTTTATTTTTGTGACTTTGTCCTCCGTGTGTGTCGCGTTGTTTTTGTCTATCAGTTTCCATGTATTTGTTTTGTTGTGCTTTGTTTTGTCAGTATCTTTATGCAAATAAGGACATGCGTACCTCTCTCTCTCTCTCTCTCTCTCTCTCTCTCTCTCTCTCTCTCTCTCTCTCTCTCTCTCTCTCTCTCTCTCTCTCTCTCTCTCTCTCTCTCTCTCTCTCTCTCGAAGACCACGCGATAAATTTAACGCCAAAATCATAGCCCATTTAGCATACGTGGACGATGTACGCTGAGGTCTGGGCCGAGACACTGAAATCCACGCTGTGTATAATGCCAACAACCTGCACGGAACACAGCCTCCCGAGCCACAGGGATGTACACGTGCTGGCTCCACCGCGCGATAAGCACCCTTACGTCAATTAGCCCCAGGTACGCACACAGGGTCACCGTCAGAGGGGCACCGTGCTTTCGCCTTTACCGGGGTGTGGCTGTAAAGTCGATTTTTGTTCCGCTGCTGGTCTAAGGAGAGGCCACAAATGAGCCATCAGTTTATCCTCATTGCGATAGAAAAATGAGTCAAGATACAGATAATAATCACTTATCCTGGCCGGCGTCCCGACACCCACACATGGTTATGACTTCGACAGCAAGAGTCCCACGATTCTCCTTCCTCCCTCCCTTGACTCCTTCTCTCCTTCCCCTTTGGCGTGACCTTGAATTACGGATTTTAGAGATGTGACGCTAAATCCCAGAAAATCCGGCTTGTGAGGAGGAGGAGGGGTGGGATAAGGGAGAGCGCGGCTGCCTTACCTCCCAGCGCGAACCCACGTATCCGGAGGAGGGACCTTGGAGGCTGAGGGGCCTTGAAGGTGGAGGGGGAGGAGGGGCTAGGAAGGAGGGAGGGGAAGGCAGTAAATAAGGCTGCCGGAGAGGTGGACGCCGGTTGGATGGTTATTTAGCCTCGTACGGACACTGATACACGCGCAGCCATGTTTTGCGTATTCCGTCCCGGCTGAATTTCCTTAACACAGCGGTGGAAGTGCTTGGTTTTGGCGCCGAATGCAAGTCAAAGGCAGGGACGCGCGGGAGACACTCGTGATGTTTTTCCTCGTGTACACTCAAGGGATGTTCGGCTTTCTTGTTGTTTTTCTCTAATGTATGCTAAAGAAATGTTCACTTTTGTTTATTTTCTCGTGTAGCTCAAGGAATGTTTTGTCTTTTTTTTCTGCAGTGTATACTCAATAAATACTCATTCCTTGTTTTTTTTTCTCGTGTGCACCCAAGGAATATTCGCTCTTCTTGTTTTCTTGCTTTTTTTCATTTGGTCACTGATAAAACACTCGTCTTTCTTGCTTTTCTCTCGTGTGCACTCAAGGGACGGCCTTCTTTCATCTTTGTATCATGTATCGGTAAACAAAAGTCATGGCCGGAGAATATACAGTTTTAAAAGGGAGGATACTCGTACACAGACGGACCACCTCCTTGAAAGTCGACGCCGAGGGGAGGAAGAAAAACAAGCGTGGCACAAAAGAAGAGCTATGGCGCACCGTAACATATTTCGCCGTAAACAGAGAATAAGCCGCGACACACGGAATCGAATCCCTCTCAGCTTTGATTCAGACCCTCTTTAGCCTGATCCAAGCCGCCTCCTCTCGGGCCCTTGCATCTATACAAGGATAAGTCTCAACCACATCGGCCATTATGTGCTGGAGGATTCGATTCTCAACTAAAGGGATAGGAAGGGCGAAGGAATGGAAGAGTCTAGTGGTTTGTGATCGATGGAAAGAAAGAAGCGAAGGAACGTAAAGGAAAGGAAATGAAGAATAAAAAATGAAAATAAGCTATGTAGATATGTGTTGTGTCTTGATGAGGGGAAAAGCAGGTAGGAAACGAGATATGCATAGGAAATAGATTACGCTGAACACTAATAAACTCGTGAAAGACAAGAACGAATGAATTGCAAATTAACTGTGATTGGAAATTTTGGAATAAGAAGGGTGAAAATAAGGAATGAATGGGAAAGATTAGGGAGTGGAGGAGGAATAATCATGCGGTTTTAACAGGGAGACAAAGTTATGGTAATGAGAGAGAGAGAGAGAGAGAGAGAGAGAGAGAGAGAGAGAGAGAGAGAGAGAGAGAGAAAATAATTAGCAGAAGTTACAGAACCACCAGAAAAAAATAGAACAAAAAGCTAAACAAGTAAATAACAATAGAATAAAAATGGAGAACAAATAAAGTAAAAAAAAAAGAAAAGAGAAGAACGCAGGGAGGAGGAGGAAGAGGAGGAGGAGAAGGAGGAGGAGGAGGAGGAGGAGGAGGAGGAGGAGGAGGAGGAGGAGGAGGAGCAGGAGGAGGAGGAAGAGGAGGAAGAAGAAGAGGAAGAAGACTAATACCAATATCAACTGAATAATACCTGTGATCAAGTATTTGCAACACACATGAAGAGAAAGGCAGATGCTTCCCTTCTCCCCCCCAACCCCCACCTAGTTCTAAGGGTGCACGGAAGCCCCTTCTTATCCAGGTAATATATCTTACAGTTTAAGAGCCCATTCACTCCCTCTCTCCCACTCTCCCACTTCCTCCCCTTCCCTCCACCCTAGCCCTCCGTTACTACCCTCCTCTCCACCCATACCCTTCCCTCCTTCCCCATCTCTTCCTCTCCTCTGCACCGCCCCTTTTTTATATCGTATCTTCCTCCCCTTCCTCATTCTCTTCTCCAGCTTCTCTCCACATCCTCCTTCCCCATATTCCTTTCTTCTCCTCCCTCCTCCCATCTCTCCATCTTATCTTATCTAATCTTGATCTCCCTCCATTTTTATGCTGTGTTATTTGTTTGTCTTCCTTACATCATCATTTTTTTTTCTTTCGTCTTCCTTCGTGTTCCTTTTGTATTTTGTTCTTGATCTTCTACATTTTCATCTCCATTCTTTCACTCTACTTTTTATTTCTTTCCTAGTGTCATTATTATTTTTTTATTTGTTGATATTTTTATTGTACGTTCAACTTTTTTTCTTTTCTTATGTTTTTAATTCTCTCGTTCTCTTTCTTTAGTTTATATGGTGAATTGTTATCTCTCTCTCTCTCTCTCTCTCTCTCTCTCTCTCTCTCTCTCTCTCTCTCTCTCTCTCTCTCTCTCTCTCTCTCTCTCTCTCTCTCTCTCTCTCTCTCTCAAATTGATATTAATTTCCTGTCTCTATTGATTACTGGCGTGCACTGGGTGAGACTTGTTAGCTGCTTCTGTTTGATTAGAATCGTAATTATGCATTAAACTCGCTCCAATAATTGCCCAGAGACAGCACACTCAGTAGTTAGTCGATAAGGCTGCAGTTAGGCGGCTCAGGGCTATCTCGACAGGTATTACAGGAGTCTTCAGCTAAATTGGAGTGAGATAGAGCAACTGCACAAGTAAAGGAAGGCTCGTTATGCTCGCACAGGTTAAGGTGATGTGAGACTGTGAATGGAGGTGATAAGGTGACAAGGTGAATGCAATAAGGATGCAAGAATAGGTAAGGAAAGAGAAAGGTGATCTGTTGTGATTATTAGAGGATTTTAAGGTAATGGCAGGTAAGGGGATTGACTGAGTTTTTAAGGTTGTAAAGGTGAAAGGTGATGACCACAGTGACTTTAAGGGGGTTTCAAGTAATCGGTGTTTATTTACCATGGTGCTTAGGAAAATGTACCTAGGTGTTCGTGTGTGTAGCGGTGTGTAGCGGTGGTTCTTGAGGAGTGAGAGCTAAGTAAGAGGACCTGTAATCGCTGTGGGAGGTTGTGAGAGGCCGCCAGACAAGGGAACGCTTCACCTGGAGGTCAAGTGGAGGTCATTCTGAGTTTACCTGGCCCTGTAAACTTCCTCGACCTGTCAGTGGTGGTGAGGCGTTCACTTGAGTGCGGCTTGTTCATAAATCTTCGTTCAGTTTTCAAGTTTCGTGTGTGTGTGTGTGTGTGTGTGTGTGTGTGTGTGTGTGTGTGTGACATAATTGCTTCTGAAGTCGTTTTTTTATTTTGTTATTGTTATTTATTTTTTTTTTTAGTTCGAACATGACAACTTGTGTGTTTTATTGTCGCTTTTGTATTTTATTTAGTTAGTTACGCTGCGGTGGTTTCGGTGTGTGGCCTCTTTTTCTTTTTCCCCTCTCTCTCTCTCTCTCTCTCTCTCTCTCTCTCTCTCTCTCTCTCTCTCTCTCTCTCTCTCTCTCTCTCTCTCTCTCTCTCTCTCTCTCTCTCTCTCTCTCTCTTTTTCCTGCTTTTATATTTTTTTTGCACGGTTATTTTTTTTCATGAATGGATTTATGTGTCATTAATTAGAGTCTTAGTCTTCTTTCATCTCTCTCCACCTACTCGTCCTCATGTTCTTTCTTCCTCCTACTCCCCATCATCTTCTCTCCTCTTCCTCTTGTTCTTATCCTCCTCCTCTTCTCTCCTCGTCGCACCAGAACAAGTCTGTCCATATGAAGTTTATTATGCAAATATGTGGGTCACCTCCCTCTTAATTACTATAATCTGAGTCATAAAAGTTTCACGCTTCTTATTATGAGAGACGTGTGTTGTGTGTGTGTGTGTGTGTGTGTGTGTGTGTGTGTGTGTGTGTGTGTGTGTGTGTGTGGCGGAGGCTTGGTTCAGGGAGCAGTGATGTTTCGTAAATTGGTGATGACATTTCTCACTGGAATTAAGATGGTGTTGATCTTGACAGTGATAATGATGATTGTGGTATATCCTGAGTGTCTTTACGTGCATGCTTGTGGTGATGACTGCGTGGTGGTTGCGTGGCGGTGGTGATGATCGTGGTTGTGATGGTAGTGGTGGTGAGAAAGATCCAGGAGCTACTGTGATTATTTCCGTGTCAGTATTAGTAGGAGAAACATATGTAATGGTGATGGTTTTGTGGTGTCGCTGTGATGGTTGCGACGGTGGTAGTGGTGGTGGATGTAGCAGGGAGTGGTGGTGGTTGTGGAAGAGAAGGAGGAGGAGGAGGAGGAGGAGGAGGAGGAGGAGGAGGAGGAGGAGGAGGAGGAGGAGGAGGAGGAGGAGGAGGAGGAGGAGGAGGAGGAGGAGGAGGAGGAAGAGGAGGAGGAGGAGGAGGAGGAGGAGGAGGAGGAGGAGGAGGAGGAAGAGGAGGAGGAGGAGGGAGAGGAGAAGGTGGAGGAGTTCCCGGCCGGGCGTCAGAAGGTGTAGTGACAGGTAACAAGGCTCTCCCCGCCGCCCCCCCGCCCCCCTCTACCTCCCACTCCGCCACGCGTCCCACGACTCCCGCCCTTGAGTCTTCTCCCGCCCACCACGCTCCCTCTCATCCTCCCTTCCTTTGACGCCGCCCGCACGCCCTCGTCACGCCCCCTCTCGCCGGACAAAGCTCAACACCCTGTTAATCACAAAATATAAACTATTTTTAACTCCTTACCAACGATACGATGCAAAAAACACGAGGCTTTTTCTGGAGGCTGTCGGAGATTTCAATGCCCGTAGAAACCAATCTTGCCTGGCCTCCCCGCGCGGCCCACCTAGCGAGCAGGCTGACGTAGGTCCCGCACTTCCTGCCTAAACACCACCCCGGCGACAACCCAGATGGGCCCTAATGCCTGCCCTACACACGGGTTGAGATCGATAGCGGGTCTCGAACGCTAAGATGCCCGTCAGGTCTCGCGGCGTTAATGGAATCCCAGCGCCAGTGAGGATAAATAGGAGAAATTTTAACACACTCCCCACCGCACCGCTCACGCTGGGTGGCGAGAGTCAATACAACTTACATTGGGTAACTAAAGGAAAATAATGGGCCGCTGGTGACGACTTCGATGCCGTCCCCTTCGTCCCTCGCCGCCAGAGTAAGGAGGAGGAAGGGCGTGGGTGTCTAGGGGACGCAGCGAGGCCCTTGGAGGAAGAGATGACCAGACGGAGGGAAGCGGCTCACCCCTCACACCTCCTCCTCCCGAATCTTAACCACGAATCTCGCTCTCTCTCTCTCTCTCTCTCTCTCTCTCTCTCTCTCTCTCTCTCTCTCTCTCTCTCTCTCTCATAGAACAGGACGGTTGCTACGTAGGAAGTGCAACAAAGTAGCTCATTAAGACTTGTATTGGGAAGAGGAGGAAGAAGAGGAGGAAAATAAGATGACGGAAGATGAATGAAATGTAGGAAAATGGTTGAGAAGAACCGGCGAGGAATATCATAAAGAATAATTTCATAGAGAAATGAGGATGCGAGGACCAAAACATGCAAGGAGAGAAAAAAAAAGACAAAACAACGTAAGAAGAAATATAGGAAAAGTACGTGGCGAGGCATACGAAACAGACGAAGAACAAAAAAACTGGAAAAAAGAAGGGAAAAAGAGAGGAAGAGGAGGAGAAGGAGAAGGGATGGAGGTAGTAGCTTGGGGCAACACTCATCAAAATTCATTTACCTCCAACAGGCACGCCGAGTAGCACCAGCCGGAGGAGTCAAAATTATTCAACTCTTGATTGGCCGAGGCTTGTAATTACCACTAACACGTAGCATTGAATGGCCAATGAGCGACGACCGGCCGGGCTGTGGCGGGGCGACCAGTTTGGCGGAGAGAGATTTTTTCAAGCCTTCTATAATATTTTTTTTAATCCCTTTTTTTCTTACATCCCTCCGACCACATTTTGACGGGTAGATGCTAATGAGCACACCATTAACGAGCTGGATAACACAGGCCAGGTGATTAAGGCGGCGAACGGCCACACTATCTTGGACGAAGAGAATTCTGGTGGCTTTATAATTTTAGCAGCTTGAGCTTATCCTGTGCTGGTACCTGAGCTTATCCGAGTGCGCTAACCTTGAAACCTCGTAGCTTGCAAGTCACCGGCGCTGCTGCTGCCCATAAACCGTCATGTCAGCCTTTTGTCGGTGTGTGGAGGCGCCGCCACTCACCCCGCTATCATCTCTACCCTCCGCGTTGTCCCTCGTCTCATTATTCACCCCAATCCCTTTCTCGCTAGCCAGACTCCCCTGGCCGTCAGCCCCGCCATCACCACCACCATCACCTCGCTATCACCCTCACAACCCATCCTGTCACTGGCCTAATAACTCACCCTGCCACTCATCCTCCTCTTCATGCCGCCGACCCATCGTCCTGCAGCGCTTCCTCCTCGCCTCATCGTTCACTCTAGTACTCACTTACCCTGCCAAGCTCCCTGCCGTCATGCTAGATTACGTGTTTGTGTGTGTGTACGTACTTATAGAGAAACTTAGAAATTACACGTACCTTAATGCCACATACTATACACACCTACGCACACACACACACACACACACACACACACACACACACACACACACACACACACACACACACACACACACACACACACACACACACACACACACACGATGGTCTTCCAGAGTGATAGATCGAGGCGGTGGTAGTGTGTCATGCAGGGAAAGGAGGAGGAGGAGGCGAGGGGCGCGTGATGAATGAGGAAGCGTGTCGGAGCTTCCTGCCGGGGGCTCCTACTCACACTTAAGGACTTGCTCCCTCAACACCCAGCAAAGCCAAGCCTCCCACACCTAGCACGACCCTTCCCGTCTATTCTATACCCATCCTCACCTCGCTCTATCATTTCTCTTTTTCAGCCTACCATGTTTTTTCTAGTTTGATGTTTTTTTCTTTTTTTTCTTGAAATTTCTCGATTTTATTCCATTTTCAACCTATATCTTTGTTTTTTTGTGTGTGTTCATATTTGTGTCAGTTTATTACAGGTCAGATTAGTTTCGTTTCGTTTTTCATATTCTAATCTCCGTTTCTCATTTATTTTCATGACATGTTGCTTTTCATAGTAATTTGTTGTGACTTATTTTCCTATGATCTTTTTATTATAATTTGTGAATGGGAGCGACTGGTGGAAATAGGTAGGCATGTTCTTAGAACTCCCTTATTTTCTAATGTTCTTTTACCTGGATACCTCTGTCCAACTCCCACAAACCCTTAGCATGTATGTACCTACTCTACATAAACCCAGCTACCGCCATGCATTCTAACTGGCGCATTTTCTTACAGTCTTATTCCTGCTTGCCTGTGTCTCCGTCCTTCTTAAGTACCCCTTACCATCTACCTACTCCACATAAACCCAGCTACCTCCATGCATCCAAACTGGCTCATCACAGCTCAGTAAACACCCACGTTGCCAGAAGGTCTTCCCCCACACGCAAGACAAGACGCGTACCTCCCACTGCAAACACTCTGGTGGAATTGACGTGGTCTCCAAAACAATGATCTTTAATTGGGGCCAACCATCTGTAGTCTTGTTAACACGCGACCAAGCGAGGCAGAGTGATGCATGTGGGCCGCCAGGTAATGGATTTTCCCAGAGACACGAACACATAGCAAGGCACAGCGGGGAGGAGGTAGGGACGCAGCGAGAGGGAGAGGGAGAAAGAGAGGGAGAGATGGAGGAAGGTAATGGTGGTGGTGGTGGTGGTGGTGTGGGATAAAGAATCGTTAGAAGAAGTGTGTAAAGAAGAAAGGCAATGTGTGTGTGTGTGTGTGTGTGTGTGTGTGTGTGTGTGTGTGTGTGTGTGTGTGTGTGTGTGTGTGTGTGTGTGTGTGTGTGTGTGTGTGTGTGTGTGTGTATGTGTATGTGTAGCTTCTGTGCTCGTGATATGTTTACTTGATTATTTGCTCAGAGAGAGAGAGAGAGATAGATAGATAGATAGAGAGAGAGAGAGAGAGAGAGAGAGAGAGAGAGAGAGAGAGAGAGAGAGAGAGAGAGAGAGAGAGAGAGAGAGAGAGAGAGAGAGAGAGAGAGAAGCGGGGCAGGTGAGTGTTCTTCCTCCAGGTGTTGTGCTAATCCTGCCCTCGACGGTGTGGCTTCCCCTCCTACCCCACACACACGCATACACACACACACACACACACACACACACACACACACACACACACACACACACACACACACACACACACACACACACACACACACACACGGTAGCTCAGTGGTTAGAGCGCTGGCTTCACAAGCCAGAGGACCGGGGTTCGATTTCCCGGCCGGGTGGAGATATTTGGGTGTGTCTCCTTTCACGTGTAGCCCCTGTTCACCTAGCAGTGAGTAGGTACGGGATGTAAATCGAGGAGTTGTGACCTTGTTGTCCCGGTGTGTGGTGTGTGCCTGGTCTCAGGCCTATCCGGAGATCGGAAATAATGAGGTCTGAGCTCGTTCCGTAGGGTAACGTCTGGCTGTCTCGTCAGAGACTGCAGCAGATCAAACAGTGAACACACACACACACACACACACACACACACACACACACACACACACACACACACACACACACACACACACACACACACACACACACACACACACACACACACATAACATAAACAAAGGTGGATGCACATAATTAAGACAAATATGTAATGGACACTTCTTCAAATAATCAGAAAAGAATGATACATAAAATCTACATATGCACACACACACACACACACACACACACACACACACACACACACACACACACACACACACACACACACACACACACACACACTACCATTTACAGCTATCCATGTCTTTTCATACGTGTGCTAGAGAGGAAGAAGAAAAGAAAAAAAGGAGGAGGAGGAGGAGGAGGAGGAGGAGGAGGAGGAGGAGGAGAAGGAGGAGGAGAAGAAGGAATAGGAAGAAGAGAAGGAGGAGGAAGATTACTAAAGGGCTAAGAGGAGGGGGCTTGGGTCAGGGGGGGTGAGGGAGGGTTAATGTGCCCTGCCACGGGGGTCACGGTGGGGGGCGAGGATGAGAGATGAGAGCAGGGAGAGGAGGGAGAGAGGCAGAGAGAGAGAAAAAGGTGGAGGAAGAAAAGAATGAGTGTCTTAGGATTGGGAGATCAAAATAAAGAACTGTAAGATGATAATGAGTGATGTTTTCATTATTATTTTGTTTGAGATTTTGATTGAGAGAGTTGTAATGGTGGTGGTGGTGGTGGTGGTGGTTGTGGTGGTGGAAATATGTAAGGAAATACAATTTACACCTATAAATATTTTTCGATGACAAAAATAAAACTTCATCTTCTTCGCCCTCCTTCTCCACCTCCTCCTTTTCCTCTTGTTCCTCCTCCTCCTCCTCCTCCTCCTCCTCCTCCTCCTCCTCCTCCTCCTCCTCCTCCTCCTCCTCCTCCTCTTCCTCCTCCTCCGCATCTCCCTCATCGCTTACAATCTGAAATAAAAAAAGACTTTATTCCCGTCTCATGTGTCTTAGTTTCGAAGCTCCTGCTGTTTTTGTTCACCCGTGCCACCCAACCAGAACTTTTAATTTCCTCCGTGTGATTGATCTTGCCTCCCTTCTTCTCATCTCTCTCCCCTCTTCCTTCTCTCCCCTCTCCTCACCTCCTCACCTCCTCCCATCTACCCCTTCCCTTCCCTTCGTCCTCCTCTCTTTTTTTCCCCATTGCCTTCTTCTCTGGCTTTCTTCATCAGTCTTTTCGTGTTCCTCGTCGTCTTGCTCATCCTCGTCGTCTTCGTCTTTAGCTTTCAGTATCTTCTTTTCTTATATCTTGCGTCTTTTATGTGTCTTCTGATTACTTTTTTGTCTTTTTTTATTTCATCAGCCTTTTCAGTATAGTAGATTACTCCTCTTTTTCCCCATTCTTCTTTTTTTTTTAAATGAGGAAAAAAAATGGTAATATGCTCTTAATTTGGTGACACGTTCCCATTTTTTTTTCCCATTTTGTTATTGTCTTCTCAGGTAATTGAAATCTTGGCTTGCATTCTTTTTTCTTTTTCCTTCCTTACCTGTAAATTATGGTACGTTCTCTCTGCCTTTGCGTGGAAAAAGGGAGCCTCGTTCTGCGCTTCGGGAGTTTCATTAATACTGGAAGAGGATCTTGCTTATTTGCGAGTTTGGAAGGAATGTAAGAGGGTGTATGAGCCAAGAGACGTTTTCCATTTTCTCTGTAATGGTGCTCATATGGATTCACTTTTCCTCTTCATTTTCTGTGTGATTTACTGTCCATTTTCTTTACTCTTTTCTCTCTTTTAGTTTTTTTTTCATTATTTTGCCTTAATATATTTTTCTGGTTTGTCTTTTTCTACTCACTTTCTTTTTAACCTTCTCCTATTTTTGGTGTACGTGGATTTATAGTTGTTTTGTATCTTTTTTCGCTTTATTATTCCATTTCTGTCTATTATTCTTATATATTGTATCTCTAGTTTATATATTATGAAGCTTATTATTTGTGAGTTTCCTTTGTTTTCATTATTTATCTTTCTTGCTTTTGTCTTTCTATTTGTCTCTGTCTTTTATTTTGTTTTATTTCTTGCCTATTTCTTTTTCTCTTCCTATGTCTAAATAAATGTGTCCTATTATGGAGTTTCTGATTTTCATGT
Organism: Portunus trituberculatus; assembly: GCF_017591435.1. Lineage (NCBI taxonomy): Eukaryota > Metazoa > Arthropoda > Malacostraca > Decapoda > Portunidae > Portunus > Portunus trituberculatus. The sequence goes on from NC_059273.1 coordinate 12,300,489, forward strand.
TTTTTTTTGTTATTTATATATTTATTTTTTTCTATCTGAGCATCTGTGACTGTCTTTTCTGTTTTTTTTTTTTATTGTTTTTCTCCGTCTCTTTCTTCAGTCTACTTCATCCTCGCACCTCATTACTTTCATTCACCTCCTTCATTCTTTCATCTCCACATTCATCTTTCAGTTCCTTTCATCCATCATGTTTTCACTCACGCACTTAATGACTGTATTTCATGTCTTTCTTTTTTTTTCCTTTCCTCTCTTTCTCTCTCCTTCTCCGTCATCTCTTCTTGTAATGATTAATGATCTTTTGCACATATTTGTTCTGTTTTTTCTTTCTTATTTTCTCTCTCTCTCTCTCTCTCTCTCTCTCTCTCTCTCTCTCTCTCTCTCTCTCTCTCTCTCTCTCTCTCTCTCTCTCTCTCTCTCTCTCTCTCTCTCTCTCTCACACACACACACACACACCATCACCAGTCTTGTTTTGACCCCTAATTTCTCTCCCTATCTTTCTTCCTTTCCGTCTCCGCCTCGGTCTCCCTCTCCTCTCCCTCTCCTTCTCCCTCTCCTCTCCCTCTCCCTCTCCCTCTCACCTTCTCTCCCCACAAAAGTGACCCAGAGAAATGGTCCAGGTGATTATTAGCATCCAGGTAAACACTGACTAATTACTTGGCCCACACACCTGACTTCACCTGACCCGAGGCGTGCTGAGAGAGAGAGAGAGAGAGAGAGAGAGAGAGAGAGAGAGAGAGAGAGAGAGAGAGAGAGAGAGAGAGAGAGAGGGAGAGGGAGGGTGATTATGTACGTACATTATGTGAGCAAATATTGAAACTTACCTATATCATCTATTTGTGTAAGAAATAAATCAGAAACAAGATGAAACACGTCTGGCAATCTCCTTTTGTGTGTGTGTGTGTGTGTGTGTGTGTGTGTGTGTGTTACCTCGGTCGCCTGCTGGTCACCCAGCCAGTCTTCCCCATTGTGTGTGTGTGTGTTTGTGTGTGTGTGTGTGTGTGTGTGTGATTCACTTCGGTCGCCTCATGGTCACCCAGCCAGTCTTCCCTTGTGTATCCTTAATGTTCTTCTTCTCTCTCTCTCTCTCTCTCTCTCTCTCTCTCTCTCTCTCTCTCTCTCTCTCTCTCTCTCTCTCTCTCTCTCTCTCTCTCTCTCTCTCTCTCTCTCTCTCTCTCTCTCTCTCTATGTTTATTATACCTTCCCTCGAGTCGTCTTCTCCTTCGCTTTGCTTTATTCCTTTATTATCTATATATCCCCAAATTTATTACGACCTCTCTTCGCTTCTCTTCTCCCCCCACTCTTTCCGACTCTCCCTCTCCCTCTCTCTCCCTCAGTGTGTGCGCAGGACATGTAATATTTATCTCAGTAAACATTCACATAATCTCATCAGTCTCCTTGAAAATTACGTATACAGTAGTTATGCTCACTTCTCTTTCTCTCTCTCTCCATCTCCTCCTCTCCTCTTACGTTCCTCTCCTTCAGTTTGTCTTCCTCTCTATCTCTCATTTCGTCATCTTCCTCTCTCTCTCTTGCTCTTCATCTTAGATCTGTGTTTTAGTTTCTTTCCTCCTGTTTGCTGTTATTGCTGTCATTTTTTTATGTTTGTTTTGTTATTTATAGTTTTTATTTACGTATTTGCTTTTTGGAGGGATACAATCGGAGGATGGGTATGTATTTTTCTTGTTTTGTCTTATTATTTTTCTTGTTTTCTATTTATTTTCTCCTGTGTGTATCTTTGTTATTTTTCGATTGTAAAGTAATTTGCAGTATTACACACTTCATTATGTTGTGAAGTACTGCAGTATGTAACTTTTGTGTCATTGTTTGTTGTTTTTATTGTCATAGTTTAATTTGTTTTCCTTTGTTTGTGTGTATATGGAGACGTAATCTATTTTTTCCATGTTTTTTTTTCTTAAATTTTCATGATCATTCCTTAGTATCCTTATTCCATTTTTCTGTTTTGTATTATTGTTTGTTGTTTATGTTATATTGTTTATATTAGCACAGTTTAATTCGTTTTCCTTTGTTTGTGTGTGTATGGAGACCGATTTTTTTTTCCGTTTTTTCTTCCTGATCGTTCCTCCCTATCCTTATTTCATTTCTTTGTTCCCTTTTTTCTTCCTCCTCATTCTATTTCTTCCCTTCACTTCCTATCATCTTGGCAATATCCCCATTCCTCTTTTGCATTCCTTTTATCTTTCTTCCTATTCCCTTTCTTTTCATAATTTCCCCATCCATCATCTATGTATATTCCTTTCACTTTCTATACCCTTTTCTCTTTTCCACTAACTTCCATCACTCTTCCTTCAAAATTTTTCTCTTCACTTCATTCTCTATCTTTTTTTCCTTCCTTTTTCCATTAGCTTCCCATCACCTTCCTTCAACATACCCATCCCTCCTGTTCCTCGTCTATCTCTTTTTTTCTCCTCTCCCTTTCCTTTTAACTTCCAATCACGATCCCTCAAAATCCCCCAGTCTTTCGTATTTCTATTCTCCTCCTCTCCCTCCTGCCCACTCACTCCCCTCCTCACTCCTCAATCTCCAGCCCCCTCGTAGTTTTTTCAGTTATTAATTTGTCTTGGTGAAGCGGGAACGAGTCAGTTTGTCATTGTTCTCGGTTCACCCTCACAACGACTCGGCACATATAGATTTGTTTTTTGTGTATGGGTTTATTTTAGTGTTTTATTTGTTTGACCTCTTTTTTTTTTTTATGGAAGTTGAGTCTATCCATCTCCCGGGTTGAATTCGTCTTTCTTTTTTTTTTTTTTTTTCATTTTGGTTTTTTTTTTTCTTTTCTTTATTGATTATATTAAATGTGAGCCGAAGTAGTTATTATTGATGTTATTTTTTACTTGTTTCTCTTTTTTATATATTCATTTATTTTTTTTCTTATTTTTTTCGTATCTATTTTTTTTTTCTGTTATTTTACTTTTGCGTGATTGATTGGTATGGTTGTATGTTTGCAATTCTTTGATGCACTTTTTTTTAATGAATTTAATTTTGAATTTTAAATTTTTTTCATTATTTATTGTATGATTATTATATGGTGACAGTAGTGGATATAATGATGATAATGATGAAAATAAAAGTAACAATAATGAAAACGAAAAAAAAATATATATATAAGAATGGTAATAATAATAATAATGATAATGATGATGATAATAATAATAATAATAATAATAATAATAATAATAATAATAGTAATGATAATAATAATGATAATAATAGTAAAAAATAATAACAATAGTCACTAACAAGAATCACAATATCAATAATACTAACAAAACTACTGCAACCATCACCACTACCACCATCATTACTTCAATCACCAGCATTAATAAGCACCAACAATACCAGAAGAATGTTAATTAAACGCTCAAGACTTTACAGGTGCATTCATCCTTGTCGTCATAATCAGGTGAGTTGTAATAATCTGACAATAATTCTTTAGTCCAACACGTGGCAAGCGCTGGCTGGGGTGCGCGCCTCGCCTCGCTAGATCACTGCCGATAGATTGATGCGAGTGCGGTGGTGGAGCAAAATTTATATGTTTTTAATTATCTCTCTGGCTTCAACGATGGTATCAAAGTGTCGAATTGAGATCAGTAATTATTCTTCCCCTTGTAATTCTGGATATTCTGATGCATTTGTCTTTATTTTTTCTCTTTCTTGATCTTTTTATTTTTTTTGAAGGTTTACAAATTGGTGTGTTTTGTTTTTCATTTTGTTAGTGGTCGGTCGATCCCGTTCACTCATTAAAAAGTGTTCTTATTAGTCTCCATTTTTAGTTTTCTTCCCTGCTTGTTTATTTATTTTTTTATTTTGTCTTAGGAATAAATATAATTAGCATTTTTTTTTATTGCGCTCTTGACCAGCATCTGTCATACACAAAAGTGTATATAGCTGCAGTGTTTTTGGTCTTCACGATAATAAAGAAACTTTATACAATTTATACAAAGGCCTGTATGAACAAAAAATAAGGAAAGAATAAATGTTTCAATGTTTACTTTGTTGAATATTTAGTCAGCTGCTTTGTGACTAAAGGAATGTGTTAATTCAGATTCAGATTGAAATGTTCATTTAGCCAGCTATAGCATAAATACAAAAAGATTATTATTTTTCACTGGCTGAGCATAATGGTAATGAAAATAAGTCTTTTAACAAGCTTTGTTAAGAAGTGGAAATCGTTAACCATTTATTAATCTGACAATTGGATGTGGTGCCTTATATTGGTCTTGTGTATGCTTGGATTGTTGGAGGACGAGGGAGGATATGGGGTTGGGTAGGAAGGGAGGCGTCTTGGAAAGAATGAAGGAGGAGAGGGGGAGTAAATTTGTGTTGTGTAAATGCGGATGTTCGTAAATACTTCGGGATGTCCTGTGTTGCGAGAGAAAGGTGATGCATTTCCGTACACACACACACACACACACACACACACACACACACACACACACACACACACACACACACACACACACACACACACACACACACACACACACACTGATAGACAAGTAGTGATTGATACGATATCCATGGAACAGTTGCCCCGCTCATTCTATCAATAAAAATTTGATCGGAATAATGTCAGTTTGAAGGGATAAAGGCCCCAGGGTCACTCAGGCAAACATATAGAATAATACCAATATTTATATTTTTTGTTTTTGTTTTCACTTTAATACCAGCACCTAGGCACATAAATCGCGCACGAATAATTGCACTATTCTCTACCTATATGTTACAAAAAAAAAAGCAAGGTAATATTTGCTCTGAAATTACTCGATATAAATTTGCCAAAAATTTATTAATATAACTTTTTTTCCTTCGCCCATGGTCACCGGCTTAATTAATACAGCGGAGTTCAGGCGCGGATATTAAATGATCATAGTGCAGGTTATTGGGCGGAAAAGGCGAGCAAGGCGAGGCGGCGGGGGAGGGGCACCGCAGAACACGCCGGGGAAGACGGTCCGTCGGCGCCAACTTAACTTTTTAGTCGATCTCGGAGCGGCGGCGCGGGGATGGAACTTGCGACACCACACCACGTCCTTGTCGACTTGTTGGCCATGAGTGCGTTTAGCGTCACCACAATCGTATGTTTTATCGGTTGTCGCAGGGAATCGAGCACGCGTGTCTTGTTTACAGCGTGTCTCGTCAATACGGCTAGACGCGGCTGGGAATACAGATCGACGCATTAGTTCCCTTCCTCCACATCAATGACCGGGATTATGGCAGTCCTGGGAGGGAACGCGCCTCACACCCCTCCTTCCCCAGCTTTCACGACAGATAACATGCGTCTGTCACTCTTTATTGTACCGGACACTGGATTTCTTCGCGGAGGAATCAGACACAAAAGAGTTTGGCGCGTGATGAATTCTCAGAGTTCTTCAGTAGTGGCTGGCGAAGCGTGGCAGCTTCTCGAGGGCAGTGTGCGTGGTGCTCCAAAGAT
>NC_059273.1:12310937-12315937 GCF_017591435.1 Portunus trituberculatus
AGAGAGAGTAATGATAAAAGGCAGATAGCAAAACACGGGAAGGGGACAGTACAGTACCTTTGGAATGGGGGGACGTGGAGAGGAAGGGGGAGGGTTGAGGCGCCGGTTCAAAGCCTCGCCAAGCCCTTCAAAGTAAACACAGCCGAGATAAAAACACAGTGCAGGCGGGAGGACCTGATGGTGTCTTCCAGGGGTCTTCTTTATCTCGATTTTGCCTCATGTCCTCCCTGGGTCCGCCTCGACTGGGGGGGGTGGGGAGAAATATGGAGGAGGGGTATGTAGCAGTGGGAATGAGAACTGTGGAGGTGTAAGGAAGAAAAAATGTAGAAGTGGGTAGTGGAATTTAGGAAGAGAGAGGAATGGGGAGGAGTGGGAGGAGGATTGAAGGGGATAAAGGACGTTTCTGAAGATGATATTAGAGAGAGAGAGAGAGAGAGAGAGAGAGAGAGAGAGAGAGAGAGAGAGAGAGTGTCTACGAACGCGTTGAAAAATGTCAGACGATGGAAAATGAGAATAAAAATCATGTTAGTAAAAGAAAATGAAAGAAAAAATGAAAAGAAATGAGAAACAGAACAACTAAGAATGAAGGAAACGAAAAGAAATATTATAAACAGAATGAAAAGAAACGAAAAAAAATATAAACAAAGAAAAACCAGAAGACGTAGAAAATTATGAGAGAAAATATTTTACCTACAATGCATATTACAGTAGCTTAGGAAAATGATTGAAGAGAGCAAGGTACAGAGAAATGGGGGGTAGGGAAAGTGTCTAGGGAGAGAAGGAGTAAGAGAGACAGATAAAGGTATAGGAGTAGTTTAGGGAAAGGGAGGTACAGAGAAGGGGTGAGACGGTGGCTATGGAGTACAGTAGAAGTAAGGGAGACAGGGAGAAGAGGGTTATGTGTGTTCAAGGCAAGGGAGGGCTAGGCAGTGTAGGGCGCAGATAAGAAGCCTTGTTGTGAGGCGGCTTCCAGGGGAGAACACACACACACGTACACAGAACAGGTAGATAAACAGGTAAATGATGAATAGTACCAGCAGGAGGAGGAGGAAGAAGAGGAGTACTAGGAGGAAGAGAAGGAAGAGGAGGTAGAAGGAAATGTAGTCTGTATGAGGAGAAAATGGTAGAGGTAATGCTTGTGTGTGTGTGTGTGTGTGTGTGTGTGTGTGTGTGTGTGTGTGTGTGTATGTGTGTGTGTGTGTGTGTGTGTGTGTGTGTGTGTGTGTGTGTGTGTGTGTGTGTGTGTGTGTGTGTGTGTGTGTGTGTGTGTGTGTGTGTGTGTGTGTGTGTGTGTGTGTGTGTGTGTGTGTGTGTGTGTGTGTGTGTGTGTGTGTGTGTGTGTGTGTATGTGTGTGTGTGTGTGTGTGTGTGTGTGTGTGTGTGTGTGTGTGTGTGTGTGTGTGTGTGTGTGTGTTCCCTCCCAGATCTAAATAAAGGTCTGACTGACGGGTTTCTCGGAATAAACACAAAAGAAAAGTCTAGAGAGAAAAGAATGGAGTGTTATAGGGGGAAACAGGAACGAGAGAGAGAGAGAGAGAGAGAGAGAGAGAGAGAGAGAGAGAGAGAGAGAGAGAGAGAGAGAGACGAACAGTAGAATTAATTAAACTCCAGCTTTTCAATTCCTAATGGAAGAAAAAAAATGTTTTAAGGAATCCAGAGAGAGAGAGAGAGAGAGAGAGAGAGAGAGAGAGAGAGAGAGAGAGAGTTATCCTGTCCTCTTCATCGTTAACTCCGAGTGAGAGGCAAAGGGAGGGAGGCTTAACGAGAAGGTCTAAACACACACACACACACACACACACACACACACACACACACACACACACACACACACACACACACACACACACACACACACACACACACACACACACGGGCGCCCCTCGCTGCTTCTCAGAACTCATTCCCCACAAGTGGCGTAATCCAGGCGGTGTTTCTCAAACGCTCGCATATAAATACTTGGAAACGTACTACTTAATTTGTTAACCCTTCATGGGCGGCAGGCAGACGGACAGACAGACAGGTAGGCAGGCGTACTGACACGTGAACGCAATGACGGACGCGCAAACTGACAGACTGTCGGATAGCTTCGCACACACACACACACACACACACACACACACACACACACACACACACACACACACACACACACACACACACACACACACACACACACACACACAAGAAAAATATAAATTATCTAACTGTCCTAAGTTAATTCTTGAAATGCCTGCAAATAAACAAAAAGTATACAGACACACACACACACACACACACACACACACACACACACACACACACACACACACACACACACACACACACACACACGAGAAAAAAAAAAAACTTATGTTCTCTCTAACTGTCCTAACTCTTTTAAAATGCATGCAAATAAGCAAACCGTAAACATACACACATACACACATCTTTACCACCCATATCTCCCTTTATCGTGTACTTTTCCTTCTTTTCCTCATCGTTTCTACCTTCTCAGTGTGCTTTTGTACGTACGTAACTTCTCTCACCCCTTTACCTTCCTTCACACTCTCGATCCTTATCTTCTCTTACCTTATCTCCTATTACCCTCATCTTTCTATTAAGTTCTTTACACTTAAACTCTTCCCCACAAGGATCTAGTATTAATTTTTTTTTTCAGCATTTTTTTTTTATCTATTTTGTACTTTTATTAAATTTATCTATTTTCTCTTCGTAGAGCGTTTTGATTTGTCTTTTTGGTTCCTTTATGCGTTGCCTTTTTTTGTCTGCTTTTTTTTCTCTTTCAGTACTTTATCAACTTTTTTTTATTATTGTTTTTAGTACTCCTGTTTCCCTCCCTCTGTACTTTTTTGTTTCTCGTATTTGCTCTTCTAGTTTCCCTCTCGCTGTGTATGCTTGCTTTTGTGTTTAATTTCCACCCTTGCCTTTTGGTCTATTTCCTCTTCCTCTTCCCTCACTCCTCTTTCCCTCCTGTATCCTCCGCGCCTCTTGCTACTCTCTCTTTCTCTATTCCATTCCAATCTTTGCCTTCGTTTCCTTGTCAGTTTTGTCCATGCTGTATTTCTATAGCATTTTATTATTTTTTTCCTTTTCTCTTTCTTTCTTTCTTTCTTTCTTTCGTCCTTTCTTTCTTTTTTTATCTTTCTTCATTATCCTCCTAACTTTTTACTTTTATGAACAGGTATTGCACCTCTCTCTCTCTCTCTCTCTCTCTCTCTCTCTCTCTCTCTCTCTCTCTCTCTCTCTCTCTCTCAAGTTTTAAGGCTAGTTCCTTTGTTATCTCTATTTTTTTCTATTATTACTTATTATCCTTGTTTTCTTTTTATATATATATTTTTTTTTCTCTGGAATTTAGTTTGTTCTCTTCCGGTTATGTGACTTCTTCTTCTTCTTCTTCTTCTTCTTCTTCTTCTTCTTCTTCTTCTTCTTCTTCTTCTTCTTCTTCTTCTTCTTCTTCTTCTTCTTCTTCTTCTTCTTCTTCCTCGTCGTCCCCCTCCTCCTTCTCTTTTTGATGTTGCTGTTGTTGCATGTTTTTCCTCCTTCTACTTCTTTTTATTTTTCTTTCTTTTCATTTCTAGTTCACGCTTCCTCTTCTCTTCCCCCTCCTGCTGCTCCTCCTCCTCCTCCTTCTCGTCTTCCATTGTTACCGTCTCATTTTCCGCCTCTTCTTCCCTCCTCCTCCTCCTCCTCCTCCTCTTCCAAGGCTAGACGGTGACGAAGTAAACCTCCAGTCTTTCTTATTTTACTTTACAATTCTCTGCTTTTGCTTTTTCTTCCTCTTTTTTTATTTTTTTCATTTTTTTTTTCGATGTATAAATATATAATGGAGAATCCTGAAATCTGAGATGTTGCTTCTTCACCAGGTATTTTCTGTTTTTTTTTTCTCTCTTTTTTTGTTAATTCTTTTTATGTATCTAACAATTTTCTTCTCACCTTTCTCTCTTCTCCCATTTCTTATCTTTCGCCTCGAATTATTTATTTTTTTCTTACCCTTTGCCTTTCCTCTCCTTGTTTTTTTTCTTCTCGTCCACATCCACCTTCTTCTTTTCTTCTTCTCATATTTATCCTCATTTTCCATCTCTTTATATTTCTCCTCTTTATTTTTGCCTTATTTTCGTCTTCTTCTCTCCCTCTCCCTTTTATTCTTGTCTTATTTTCGCTCTCTTCTCTCTCTCTCTCGTTCTTCTTTTTCTCATCTTTTCATTTTTCCCTCGTTATCGTCTTATTCTTGTCCTCCTAATCGTGATGGTCCTCCTTTCTCACTCCTTAACCCTTCTCCTTTTCTACTCTCCCTCATCCTATTCTCATCCTCTTTCTTATTTCTTTTTCCTTCGTCTTCTTACTATCCTCATCATCTGATTTATTTATTTCTCCTTTTTCTCGTTTATTTCCTCTTCCTCCTCTCTAGCAAAGCCACACAGGCCCCGATGGATTGAAGAAAACGAGGGGAGGGAGATAAATAATGGATGAATATGGATGGGTGGAGGAATGCACGTGCTAGTGAGTGGGTGGGTGGAGCGGGTGAGTGCAGTGGGTGGCTGTGTGGATTGATTAATGGGTGGGTTAGTGGGTTGGTTGAGTGACTGACGTACCAGTGAGTGCTTCGTTTATTTTATGCTAATTTAATTTTCCCTTGAGGTAACTTTTTTTTCTCTCTCGATCCCTCCCTCTCTCCCTCCCTCTCTCCCTCCCTCCTATCCACTCTCTCGGTCTCTCGTCTTTCTCTCTCATTGTGTGCGTATGTTTGTGTGTGCAGGGTTTGTTGACATGGAGCAGTGATGGTGACCTGACTTGTTGCCTCTGTCTTTGCTTCATCTCTTCTCTGGGTCTTGTAGTGAAGTGACTGTGAACTAGCAAATAAGTAGGTAGATAAGTCATGTTTTTTTTCGCTCATTCGTGTTGTCTTCGTTGTCCTTTTGTCCTTGTTTGTTTTAGTTTAGCTGATTTCTTTTGTCTTATTTTCAATGCCAGTTTTTTTTTTTTTTTTCGTTATTATGTCATTT
>NC_059273.1:12325937-12380937 GCF_017591435.1 Portunus trituberculatus
GGGAAGCCATTAAGAGAGTTACTGCCTTTCGATATCTTGGATCGCATGTAACTATGGACGGTGAACTAGATGTAGAAATAAACCATCGGATTCAGTGTGGATGGAATTTCTGGCGAAAAATGTCAGGGGTTCTATGTGACAGAAAATTAAATGCAAGACTGAAAGGTAAAGTTTACAAAACATCAGTAAGGCCTGCAATGATGTATGGAAGTGAAACTTGGGATATGAAGAGGTACATGAAAAGAAGGTTGATGTAGCAGAAATGAGAATGTTAAGATGGATGTGCGGTGTGACAAGAAAAGATAAGATCCAGAACGAGTTGATAAGAGGCACAGTGAAAGTTGCAGAGATAAGTTCAAAGATGCAAGAAAGAAGGTTATATTGGTATGGGCATGTAATGAGAATAGATGAAAACTATGTAGGAAGAAGAGCAATGACTATGGAGGTGGAGGGAAGAAGAAGAGGTAGATCGAAGCTGAGATGGAAGGACAAGCTGAGAGAAGATATGAGTGAAAAAGGACTGCTAGAAAATCAGGTGGCTGAAAAGAATATCTGGAAGAGACTAGCGAGGAACAGCGACCCCATATGAAGATGGGATATAAGCTGAGGAAGAAGAAGAAGGAATGTATGTAGCATGTCTATGGATGTATATAGTAGAATAAAACCACGGATAAAAAAATAATAAAGATACATAAATGAATGAATATGTGTGGGTGTGGTTGTATGTATTAAGATAAAAATAACTAAAAAATGTCGATCAATTAAACCACTTGTGATATTAACCTCATGAAAAAAAAAAATGTAGATTAGTGAATAGATACACAATGAATATTTTAGAGTGAAACACCAGAACATGAAAAAATAACAGATACGTGAGTGAAAACCGGAGTACGGGAAGGCGGTTGGGTGTGTATGGGCGTGGCTGCGAAGGAGGGAAGGAAAAATGCACGAGGAAGTAAAGGTGGTTTGCGGCAAAGGCGGGATAGCCAGGTAAATATGAGAAGGTGGGAGAGGAGGAGGGCGAGGACCCGGAAGAAAAGAAAAAGGAGGAGTAGGAGGAAGGAGAAGAAAAACGTGAGAGAAAGGCGGGTCAGGGTCAGATAAGGGAGAGTATACTAAGGTTTCAGAGCAGGTGTGGGAAGCAGAGCAGGTGTGGGGAGAGTTGGAAGAGAAGGGAAGAAAAAAGGAGCAAGGAGAGGTGACAGGAGCACGCGGCTTGGTGAGATACAGAGAGAGAGAGAGAGAGAGAGAGAGAGAGAGAGATACCTGTGGGTCGTACTATAAGGCCAAATACGACCTGAGGGAAATACCTTCTTATTATTGTTCCTTTAAGCCACCGCCACCACCACCACCACCACCACCACCACCACCACCAGCCTCTCTACTGTTTTTGCATTACTTTCATCACCACCACCACCACCACCACTTCATCATTTGCTTTACTACCACCTTTATTGGCTGCTAACTGCTTTTATTGGTAACTGACTTGTCACTAATGGTATCACTGCTAACTTTACTGCCTCCTGTGTGTTTATTACTAATCTAACTGCCGCCTAACTGCTCTGCTATCTCGGTGCGTTACTAAACAACATGTGTAATATCAACTCATAACTATCCAGGTTTGCTATTAACAGGTTAGTAAATTAGTCAGTTTATCAGCAAGCAAATACCTAAGTTTATTAAATTTCATGTTAACTATCCTTCCCGTTTTCTTTTCTTTTTTTTTTTTTTTTACTGTAAATAAACTGCAGACTTTACAAACATTACTGTTATTTTCATTATTATTCCTTTTTGTTTTCACTTTACCACCCACTATGTTTAAATTAAGTATCCGACATTTGATAAAAGCCTTAGACTCATTATTATCTTTTCCTGTACAAATTTGGTTTTTTTTTTTCTTATTATAAAATGCATACCTTACAGTCATTATCAAGTAGCTCATTATAAACTTTTTCTTTCATCATCAGCTTGCTTTGAATCTTTTTAAATTTTGCGTACATCTGTATCTCCCAACATTCTGCCATTTTCATATATTTTCTCCACAACCTACAAACCTTACCTAATACTTTCCGTACCTTATAACATCACCTTGCTTCAATCTATCTAAAATGTGTGAATAAATTTACCTTCATCTCTTCACCAGTTTCTCCTCTCTTTTTAACTCCACTATACCAGAACCACTAACTTAACTTCACAATAAGCTCCACTGCGTCACTATTTAAAACTTGCTAATAACTTAACCTCCTATTTTTACCATTTTTCTCAAGTTTTTTTTATATATTCTTAAATTGCAAACTTGACTTCAAAAATTTGGCTAATATTTTGCTGAGTTTAACACCAAGTAACACCCAATATATCCCAAATTTTATAATATTTATCCTCCAGTTTTTTTTTTTTTTTTTTTAGGTCACTGTCTCTTCCCTTTTTACTTTAATTTGTGCTTTTATTCACTCAGTTGTTACTCTCCATAAACTGAACACTTCACGCAGAGATCACCACTACATCACTTGCTTTAACACCAAACGACTGGTAATGTATCTAGAATTTGCTAGTAACTTCAAATTTTTATAATTTTTCTCTTCATTTGTAGTCTGCACAAACTACAAAATTAACCTCATAAACAAATCAACTACATCACTAACTTTAACACCAGCAAACCACTAATCATTCTAAGAATTCCTAATAACTTAACCTCCAATTTCTGCTCCATTTCTCTCCACTTTTTAACTGAATATAAACCACAAACTTTAGCATCTTTGCCTGTCCCGCCAACCCTCCCCGACGCCCCGCTAACTCTGTCCTATTATTCTCACGCCACTATCACATCTTCACGCCTGCCACTCTTACGTATCTTCCCGCGCCATCAGGTTCCTTACATTATGCATCCATCTCTCCCACGCTCGCCTTGCCATCCTCTGCTGCTCCTGAATTACCGTGTCACTCACCACTCGCAAACCACTCTCACGCCACTCTCACACTACACTCACCGCCGCTGCTGACACCATTTCACTCACCTGTCATGTTTTATTGTACTGTATTACGCTTTTCTTGTTTTTTGTCCTTTTTTGTGATTTAATTTTTTTTATCTCATTGACATTTTCTTTTTTTTCATTCTTAGTGTGATTCGTAATGTCACAACCACTATCATTATTTCTATCTCTGTTCTTGTCTTCTTTTTTTTTGGGGGGGTGGACATGGTGATAATTTATTCTGTTCACATTTGTTTATAACCTGCAGCTTTCTTTTGTCTCGCAGTTGACTTGCAATATCACCACCACGAACACCACCACCACCACCACAAGTGTCATACACATTTTTTTTTTCGTATTCTTTCATGATTATATATTCTTCACATACTTTTCTCAATTTTCATCCTGTCTTCTATTCTTATTACGACTAATAATATCACAAACACCACCATTTCTGCCACTATTGCTGGTATTGGGTACATAACTATTCTTCACGCCTTTATTCACGAAGTTATTGTCTTGATATAAACTCACGTGATGTTCTTCATTATTTTGAAACCCCTCGTTGTTATTTCCCATTCAGGATACTTCGGTGTGGCTTAAATTTGGCTTTATTTTCATAATCCGGGTGATCAAATGGCTGAATTTCACATGTTTTCACCCGTTTTCTGTCTCCTCTTCTCGGTCACTTTAAGGTCAAACTAGTCTATTTTGCGCTCCTCCCTTTCTTTGTTACTCTTATCTTCCAATTCTTTTTTTGTTACTTTCTTTATTGATTTTCTTCTTCGTCCTCTACATCTACGTGTTAATTTATACCTCTGTTCTTCTTATTCATTTGATATTTGTTCTTATTCTTTTTATTCCAATATTGAGTTTCTACTTCATCATTTCCACTAACATTTTCACTCATTCAAGATGTATATTGTTTTTCTGGCTCATTCATTTCTCATACATTATGTTGTGTGGCAATTTCTGAATGCTGACTCTCTCTCTCTCTCTCTCTCTCTCTCTCTCTCTCTAGTAACGATAAATATTGTGAAACTGTTATTTTGAGGTGAAGGTGGCAAGACTATCCACCACAATCACCATCACCATTACCACCACCACCACCAACACCACCAACACCACCACCACCACCACCACCACCACTGCCATCCTCATCACCGCCACCACCACCACCACTACTACTACCATCGTCACCGCCACCACCACCACCACCATCACCACCACCACCACCATCTCCACCACAACCCCCACTACTGCAACCACCAGTTATGTTAGGCAATGTGGTTGGAGGTGATTTCAGTGTAAGTGGAGCAGGAGGAGGTGGAGGTGTTTCTTAAAAGCATAAGAGAGAGAGAGAGAGAGAGAGAGAGAGAGAGAGAGAGAGAGAGAGAGAGAGAGAGAGACTAATAGGATATAACGTAAGAAGGAAGAAAATAAGGAGAGATAAGGTGACACAGGTGCAAAAGATGTAAAGGGTGAGGTTAGAAAGAAGTAATTTGATGAAGTATTTTTAAGGAAGTGAAAAGGAAGCAGAAAGATGAAGATTTTCCTTTCATTCACTTTTTATTTTTTTTTTCTTCTTTTTTCACCTTCTCGCCTTTCCTCTTATCTCTTTTCCTTAATCTTCTCTCTCTTTCCTTTCTTCCTTTCTTCCTACCTTCCTCTCAGTCTTTCTTCTTTTTCATTTTTAATTATTTACTTATTTATTTTCTTGCTTATTGCCTCAAAATATGTGCGTTAAGCTCTCTCTCTCTCTCTCTCTCTCTCTCTCTCTCTCTCTCTCTCTCTCTCTCTCTCTCTCTCTCTCTCTCTCTCTCTCTCTCTCTCTCTCTCTCTCTCTCTCTCTCTCTCTCTCTCTCTACTATTGTCTGTCCCTCCCACTTCTCTTAATTATCTCCACTATTTATCGCTCTATATTTTGAGTGTCTTTACGCCTCTCTTAAGCTAACATTATTCTATTTATCGTCTTTCTCTCCACGCCTTCCTCCCCTCTTCCTTTTTCCTTCCCTGCCTTTCCATCTCTCTTTCCCTTCTCTCTTAATTTGTTTTGTCCTCTTCCATTTATCTATCCATTATGTCACTCTTCTTTCCTCTCTTCTCTATTTATCTATCCATTTATCTATCTATGTATCTGTTTTCACGTTTGCTTACTCCTTCTCTTCATCTCAATCCATTTTTCCTCCTCCTTCCTTTTTAATTCCTATCCCTTCTTTCATTCGTTACTCCTTTCCTTCTTCGCATAAATTGCTTTCCTTTTTCTCTTCCTATCGCTCTCTTCCTATTTTTCTTCATATTTTTTTCTCCTTCTTTCTTTTATTTTGTTTTTGTTTTCTTTCCTTCACTTTCATGCTAATATCTTCTTTCGTACCTAGATGTAGAAGAAGAGGAGAAAGAGGAGGAGGATATGGAGGAAGAGGAAGAGGGGACCAGTCATTTAAGTGGGTTCGCTTGATAAATCAGCGCATCTAAAACGTAATCCATTGTGTGTCTATAGATTTTCTGTGTCCCAATTGCTGACTGTCTAGTGTCATTGTTTTATCAGCGGTCCTGACAGTGAGGGAGAAAACAGCCATTATCTGTATTATTACGATTTTAAAGTGTCACACCATTTGTCTCCATCCGTCTTTGCACTTCCTCTCTCTCTCTCTCTCTCTCTCTCTCTCTCTCTCTCTCTCTCTCTCTCTCTCTCTCTCTCTCTCTCTCTCTATTGCTCTCTGTCATTTCTTATATAAACTATTAAAAGAACACGTTTTTTTTATGTTGCTATTAAAAAAAAAACTTGCTTTTAGATATAATAACAGGAAAATATATACATAAAAAAAAACTTATCGTACTTATTATCATTATAGCAGTAGTGTGGGAGTTTGTGTTTCTCTCTCTCTCTCTCTCTCTCTCTCTCTCTCTCTCTCTCTCTCTCTCTCTCTCTCTCTCTCTCTCTCTCTCTCCCGTAACCTTAAAAAAATCTTTATATTTTTTTCGTGTTTTCTTCTTTCCCTGTTTATTTAAAATCGTAAGTAAATGAAAACGAAGAAAAGGGAAAGGAAAAATTGATAAGAATAGAATAAAGATCATAAAATACATAACAAAAATGAGCTAAGATGACATGATAGACACCTCTTCTTATAAAACAATACCAAAAAAAAAAAAAACAGAGGTGAGGTGGGGACACACACGCACAGGTAACTAACCCTTCCCTTGTGTGTGTACCTGGGCACGTCTGTCCTTCACCTCACCTGGGGGCGCAGCGGGCACACCTGTGGAGACCTAAGACTAATGTACCGTAATTACTACTTTTTTTTCTATCGTGTCATATTTGGGTGTTATTTATTGCAGTTATTTATGAGGGTTCACTTTTGGCAATGGTTTGTGTGCGTGTGTGTGTGTGCTTGTTATTGTCGTGTTTAATTGCAGGTCAGCACGCTGGTGTCTCCAGAGCTAGAAGGGAAAGGGAGAGGAGTGGGAGAGGGAGAGGAAGAGGAAGGTGTGAGGGGGAGAGGAACGTGTGAGGGCGGAGAGGGAGATGTACGAGAGCCAAACAGAATGGTTTAGAAAAGTGATAACTAGATAAATCCAATCTCTCTCTCTCTCTCTCTCTCTCTCTCTCTCTCTCTCTCTCTCTCTCTCTCTCTCACTGGAGCGGAAAGCAAATTAGCGCCAAATAGGGCAAGAAAAATCACTTAATCCTGCAAGTCACGTCGTCCTCGAGCCTTCATGAATATCGTCCACGTAAAAAGTCGTACTCATCGTCACAGAGTCGTCCTCGAAGTCATTCATTCCCGTGAAGCTTTGAGGGTCGTCCTTGCAAGTCTTCCTTGTGTTACCCGCGTTCTTAGTCCTTGTCCTTACACTGTGGTCGTTTTTCCTTCCAAGTCGTTTTCGTGTGGGTTATATTTGCAGAGTCGTCCTCGAGAGAATCCTGA
The DNA here is from genome assembly GCF_017591435.1 of Portunus trituberculatus. Classification (NCBI taxonomy): domain Eukaryota; kingdom Metazoa; phylum Arthropoda; class Malacostraca; order Decapoda; family Portunidae; genus Portunus; species Portunus trituberculatus. The sequence continues at coordinate 12,332,833 of NC_059273.1, forward strand.
AGGTCGTTACTGAGGCGCAAAACAGGTCTTAATTTAGTGCTGAGGGAGGGAGGGAGGGAGGAGAGACAGGAGAGACTGAGAAAGGAGAGAAGGATGAAGAGAGGGCAGTAGAAAAGAACGTAGAAATGAGGGAGGAGGAAAGGACGAACAGAGAATAGTAAGGAAAGATGTAGGAAGAAAGGAAAATAAGTAAGGAGGAAGAAAAAGAAGGGTAGAATATAGAGAAAGGGGAGAAAACAGGACAAACGGAAAAAAAAAAAAATGAATAGGGAAGGATAGTTAGGAAATGATTTAGAGAGGGTGGGAGGGAAAGAGTCGAGGAGAAGAGATTGGAGAAAAAAAAAAAAAAGGAATAGGATAAATAGAAAGAACAAAAGACGGAAAGATGTGTTAAGGGAAGGAGGGAAGGAGAAGAGTTGTTGCAAATATCACACCACAATTACCACCACAATTCGCCACAAAAGATAAGTTTCTGTTCGGTTGTGATGACGAAGGAGTGATGTTGAGGATGGTGAGTAATGATGGGTGATTGGGAAATGGAAGAGTGATGATGACAGGTATCTTGTTCACACGCTCCACTTTTCATCTCCACCTGCCTTTCATCTCGCTCTTCCACCTCATTGTAACCTGATCATAACCTTATTTGTAACTTCGTCTCCACACCATCTTCATCTTATTGTAATCTCTCCTACTCATCATCTCCATTTTTTTACTCCTACATCCATATAATTTTAATGACCTTATTTATACCTCAGTGTAACTTCATTGTAACTTCCTTTTCACCTCATTTCCACATCATATCCTCCTCACCATAACCTTATTTTCCACATTATTTCAACTTCCTCTTTTATATACCCAGAAAAAAAAAAAAAACTATAGATTTTTTTGTAGTTATTGTTTTAGCTCAGAAAATGCATGTAAATTTACTTACTATATATACAAACATTTTTCTGCTTATTATTTTATGCCAAAGTTAGTTACAGTATTGCTATCCATATTTCTATTTACTGTATAGTTATTTGTCTATGAATCTCTTTCACCTCTTTGTGAAACAGAATTCATGGGATCTTTTTTTTTATTTGTTTGATGAAAGCTCCGGGTTTATCTCTATTTTTGAATAAAGAATTGTATATATATGTGCGCTGCTGTATGTGTGTTTGTACGTGTGTATATATGTATGTATGTGTGTGTGTGTGTGTGTGTGTGTGTGTGTGTGTGTGTGTGTGTGTGTGTGTGTGTGTGTGTGTGTGTTTATGTCAAAGTGTTTTTAGTTTATGCCCTTTAAAATTCTCTCTCTCTCTCTCTCTCTCTCTCTCTCTCTCTCTCTCTCTCTCTCTCTCTCTCTCTCTCTCTCTCTCTCTCTCTCTCTCTCTTAATCAAAATTTATGGTCGTCCTTATCAATGGTTTTCGATATTGTTGTAATTCATCGTACATTAATGGCAGTATCTGTGTGTCCAGTCATTATTAATTATCTCCATCTCCTCCACCTGTCCCTCCCCCTTTAACTCCCTGCGTGATTTGCTTTTGTTAAGTAATTCCCTATTGAACGGTACCGGCACACCTTGCACCCTTGTTATTAGTATTTTTTGTGTTTTTTTGTTATTTTTGGTGCTTGTCATTATTGTATTGTTATTATTATTATTGTTATTATTATTATTATTATTATTATTATTATTATTGTTTTTGGTGCTTGTTGTCGTTATTGTATTATTATTATTATTATTATTATTATTATTATTATTATTATTATTATTATTATTATTATTATTATTATTATTATTATTATTGTTGTTGTTGTTGTTGTTGTTGTTGTTATTATTATTATTATTATTATTATTATTATTGTTATTTTTATTATTATTTTTATTATTGTTATTATCATTATTATTAGATTTATGAATGTTATATCGATAGTAGAAATAGAAGTAGTGGTAGTAGTAGTGGTAGAAGTAGTAGTTGTAGTAGCAGTAGCAAGAGAAGTAGAAGTAGTAGAAATAGGACTAGTGTTGTTATTATTGTAGTAGTACTGTTGATAGTAGAGCAGCAACAGCAGCAGCAGCAACAGTAGTAGTAGTAGTAGTAGTAGTAGTAGTAGCAGTAGTAGTAGTAGTAGTAGTAGTAGTAGTAGTAGTAGTAGTAGTAGTAGTAGTAGTAGCAGCAGCATCATTGTTGTCATCATCATCATCATTATCATACTCATCGTCTCTCCAGCAGCCATGTTAATTATCTTGATCGTTTGTCTCCGTTTGTCTCTTATCATTAATTTACGGCTCTTGTCTTATTCTAATGGCCAGGTGCGCGTGCTCACGTCCCCGCCGCGGCCCAGGTCACGCCAGACTGCCTCAGGTCCTTCAGATAACCAGGACACTTCTTGCTCTGTTTTTTTTTTTCATATATTTTTTCTGCCACCTCTATTGTATGTGAATAATGACCTTAGTTTAACCCTTTACTATGGTATAATTAACATCGCATAAAAAAAAACAGTGTACGTATGAAATCTTTAACCCCTTCAGTACTGGGACACATTTTCACCTTGAGTTTTGGGTATGATTTGACGAATTTATTTACGTTAGCAACTGTTTATGGAGGTTAGAAGATTAATGGTTAGTGTCTTCACTATTGCAATCCTCACACAAGTTTCTGAAGCTGTATAAAATCACCAAATAGTAAGCAGATGAATATGAAAATGCGTCATGGTGCTAAAGGGTTAATTATCTGCATTTTGTACTTTACTTAAAGGTGGCTGAAGGCCAATAAAATGTGTCTTTAATTGCTTAGTAATTAAGTTAAAATGTGCCTAATGATAATGAAAAGATTGAAAATATCATTAAGTAACCTTTTTTTCTGGCTTCTTGCAATTCATTAAGCCCCTCACGTGTTTAAGGAGTCCCACAGTGTTAGAAAAAAAAAATCCTCCCGCAAGTGATTTCAACCATTGTAATAATTTCAAATCCCTGGGTCATCATATCTTTAGGTAATTATAATGTAGTGGCAGATCTTCCTAATTGTTGCCTGTTCTTATCTCAGAATTCAATTCCCTTGCACCTTAAAAGTCTCAGATCACACTAACTATTATGATTGTGTGGATATCGTTGCCATTACCTCTTAAATCTACAAATGGCTACAGGCTACAGTTTCAAAAAAGGAACATTAAGAAGGCTCAGAATATAAAGTTTCTGCTCTTCTTGTCAAATTTCTTGGTAACAACATTTACAACGAACTTATTTTTTTTACATTTTTCCTCTACGATGTTCTTCCTAATATGTAATAATGGCCTTTAACCCTCAAGACTCACTATTTAAGTCAGCAGGACAAGACATTGAGAGATCGCAATAAACACGCCAAGATCAACGAATTAATCACCTGCATAACACCGTAATTAATTCTCACAACTCTAACAATGGCTATGATTTGCAGTAACCTTTCACTTCCTTTAAGGACACTTTGATTCTCCTACACAATACACGGAGGTTAGAGTATACTAAACAAACTCTCATTAATTAGGCGCAACACTATGAAAAGAGTCTATACATTAAGATTCATATAAGCCTTCTGTCCACATTAATTTGGACATAGACTCTCCCATAACCTAACTAACCTAACCACAATGAGTTACACTATGACACAAAACTGCTGCAATATATCCAAGGTCACATTAACCAGGTAGAGTCAATATATAGAACCCTCTTCTCAATACAGTAGACACAGAGGCCGCAGTACGAGCCAAGGTCACACTAAGGGAGGGAGTCAACAGCTACCGGGTCCCTGAAGGCAAAATGCGAAAGCTATCAGGTCAGACAGGCCGGCCACCCGTCACAGCCATCAGCTTTAATTGATTTCGTAACATTAAGTAAGGAGCATTATTCGAGGCGCGGACCGATGGAGATTAAAGAGAGGAGCTTCAAACACCAGACGGAGAGAGAGACAGACAGACAGGTAGAGAGACGCGCCGCAGACAAAGACCCACCGGCCAGAGAGAGAGAGAGAAAGAGAGAGGACGTCTTTTCAGTCAATCAAGATGCGTCTCCTTAAACCACGAGCAGGAGATGCACATGTTACACCTCTGCATAGATAAACACAATAATAGGAGCGGGTTTTCACTCACTTCCTCCCTCAACTTGCGTCTTATCCTCCCGCCGCTGCCACGCACACTAAATTATCCCATTCTTCGCCTCCTGATAAATATTAAGTGGGGGAAAAAATGAAGCCACGTCTCTTACCTGCCTCGCTTTGCATCAGTGAGTCCTGTCTTACCTGCGCTACCTGAGTAATCACCGCCCGCCGCTGTACACGCACCTCGCCCACCTCCACAAGACAAATCAGCCGCCCTAAATTGACGCCTATTATTTTTATTTAGCCTCAAAATAAGAAATTCTTGGAAAATTAGTAAGCAGGGACAAGTAGGATTTTTTTTTTGTCTATAATGCATGTTAGTCACCTCTTCTCTTTTTTTCTCCTCTGTCCATCCTAATTTTTCTCTTCCTCTTCTTCCAGTCCTTCTCTTCTTTTTACTTCTCTGCATCTTTCTGTCTCAATATTCTTCCGCTCCATATCCTTCTTACTTCTTCCTCCTCCTCCTCCTCCTCCTCCTCCTCCTCCTCCTCCTCCTCCTCCTCCTCCTCCTCCTCCTCCACAAACTAAAGGAGTCTCGTCTACATTATTAAATTCTACATAACAGGACTCTCAAGAAAGCCGGTCCAGTTTCTCTCTCTCTCTCTCTCTCTCTCTCTCTCTCTCTCTCTCTCTCTCTCTCTCTCTCTCTCTCTCTCTCTCTCTCTCTCTCTCTCTCTCTCTCTCTCTCTCTCTCTCTCTCTCTCTCTCTCTCTCTCTCTCTCTCTCTCTCTCTCTCTCCACTTTCTCTAAATTGCTAGATATTCTTTTTTGTTTTTGTTTTTTTCTTGTTCTATTTTATACATTTTATTATCCTCTCTACTAGATTTTATTCGTGCTTTCGTGGCTTTTTTCCTTCCTTTCTTCGTTCATTCATTTTTTTTCTCATCCATTTACTTTGTCGTCACCGTACCTATTTTTCCTAACTTTTCCTCTTAATCAACCAATTCATTTTACCACTCATAAATAGCTGTATTATTATTATTATTATTATTATTATTATTATTATTATTATTATTATTATTATAATTATTGTTATTACTAGTACTAGTAGTAGTAGTAGTAGTAGTAGTAGTAGTAGTAGTAGTAGTAGTAGTAGTAGTAGTAGTAGCAGCAGCAGCAGTAGTAGTAATAGTAATACCAGTGGCAGTTGTAGAGAAAACAAATACAATTAATAGTTAGACGGACTGTTGAATCTAGGGAACAAGAAAGAGACGAATAAATTTAGAAATGAAAATAGAAGTCAAGAGAAGAGAGCGAGAAGAAGGAAGAGGAAGAATAATAGGACAGGAGGTGGACTAGAACAAGAACAAGAACAAGAGTCGTAGTTAGAGTTTGAATAGTAGTAGTAGTAGTAGTAGTAGTAGTAGTAGTAGTAGTAGAAAAATAAAAAGAAGGACAGGGAAAAAGGAAAAAGAAGAGAAAGAGGAGAGAAACAAAACTAAAACAGGAAAAAGATCAAATTTAGTATGTCTGAACAGGACCAACAGGAGTAAGAGGAGGACGAAGCGAAGGAGGAGGAAGAGGAAGATGAGGAGGAGGAGGAGAAGGAGAAAGAAGAGGACAACAAAGACTACAACAGGAACAGAAGTAAAATTCCGAATAGGATTAATAAGGAGAGAAGGAAGAGGAAGAGGAGGAGGCATAAAAGTGGTGGAGTACCCGAGTAGGAGTAAAAGGAGTAGGAAGAGGAGGAAGAAAAAGAAGAAGAGGAGGCGGTATAAAGGTGGTGGAGGAAGCAGTCACATCTGTAATCACAAGGCAGTAAATACATTGAGGTGCCATCATCATCCGTAGCTGGCGTTTTATCATTGGGGGGAGAGCGGTGAGCGGGCGTGGGAATTAGCATATTGATGTGGGAGCAGCTTCGCGCCCTGCCCACCCTGACCACTCATTTGTGTCGCGTTACTGAGGAATTACCAGCCCCTCTCAGGCGTCCAACTCTCCCACTCACTCCTGATCACTGGGATTAACTAAGCTCCTCCACCCCCTGCTCTCTCTCTCTCTCTCTCTCTCTCTCTCTCTCTCTCTCTCTCTCTCTCTCTCTCTCTCTCTCTCTCTCTCTCTCTCTCTCTCTCTCTCTCTCTCTCTCTCTCTCTCTATCTCTCTCTCTATATATATCTATATCTCTATCTATCTATCTATCTATCTATCTATCTATCTCTATCTCTCTTCTCTGTCTCTCTCTCTCTTCTCTCTCTTCTCTCTGTCTCTCTCTCTCTCTCTCTCTCTCTCTCTCTCTCTCTCTCTCTCTCTCTCTCTCTCTCTCTCTCTCTCTCTCTCTCTCTCTCTCTCTCTCTCGTGCTAAGGTGTTACTTCTCTTCTTTGAGTGAGTTTTGTTTGTTTGATTATTGATTGATTTATCCTTTTTTGTTTTCCTTTTCTTTTTTTCATTTTGTTTCTATCTTTCTCTTTGTCTCTGTCTTTCTCTCTGTTCTTCCTACTACTCTTAACCAGATTCTTGCCAAGATTTTTGTTCTTTTCCTGTTTTAGTTCTCCTGTTCCCTTCCTCTTCTCTTTCCTCTTTTTCCCCTTCTTTCCCTTCCTCCTCAGTCTCCTCCTCCACCTCTTTCTCCTCCTACTCCTACTCAGATTCTTTCTTTTCTTTCTTTCTTTCTTTCTTTATTTATTTATTCATTTATAGGTTTTGATCTATATTTTTCCTCTCCTTCCTTTCTCTTCCTTTCCACACACACACACACACACACACACACACACACACACACACACACACACACACACACACACACACACACACACACACACACACACACACACACACACACACACACACACACACACACACACACACCTTACTTTACCTCTTCAATTCTGTATAAACCCCCGATACTTGGAAATTTACCTCCATTGTGAGACGAAGATTGAAGGTACTACTACTTATATTAACATGCCCAACCCTCCCTCTCTTCCCTTTTCCCCCTCTTCCTCTCTCCCTCTCTTTCCACTCTCTCCTCCCCTTCTTTACCTTCCCGTTAAAATGTCTCCTTCATCTGAATTTCTGTGACTTAAAGCAACATAAAACTAGTTGTCCTCTGATTTCTTAAGTCCCCCCATTAGCCCGCCATCCCGTGTTCCCAGCCAGCCATTACTTTCCCCATTAATCGGCGCTAAAATAGGTCTTACTTCCCTCTTCATCACCCTAAAGTATGGGTCTTGTCCCCTTTTTTCTTATTTATTGCTGCGAAAGTTGAGAAGTATAAGGTTTATGAAAATTTTACCTTGCCTCCTTTACCTGTATGGATTAATCTTGCTTTCCTAAATTCTTCCTTACGTGCTGTCCATTGTTCCTTATTTGGTGTTTCTCTTGTCTCTATCCCGCATTTTCATCTGCTTTATCCCTCTGCTCCTTATTTCTTCCTTACCTGTTATGCCCATCGTTCCTTATTTGGTATCTTCCTCTTGTCTCTATCCTTGTTTTTTTTTTTTTTTATCTGATTTATCCTTCTACATTTGTTTACTTTATTTTTTTATGCATTTTTTATTTATTTTTTGCATCACCTCTCTTTCTTTACTTTTCTCCCGTCTTCATTTTTATTTCCTCTCATCCGTTTAACTCTGTACCTATTCCCTCCTTGCTTCCTTTCCTCCTGCGATCTTCCTGAATCTACCTCCTTGTCCCTCCTACCATCTCTCTCTCTCTCTCTCTCTCTCTCTCTCTCTCTCTCTCTCTCTCTCTCTCTCTCTCTCTCTCTCTCTCTCTCTCTCTCTCTCTCTCTCTCTCTCTCTCTCTCTCTCTCTCTCTCTCTCTCTCTCTCTCTCCCTTTCTCCCTGGCAGCATCTTCCCCTCAGAGCCATAATTCCTTCGAGATAAACAGGAATGCCTCACCGTTCCGTTGGCAAAGAGCAATTCCTGTAATAAATTCACAACCGGGACTTATAAACAACTCTAGGTGTATATATTGACTGGGGGGCCTTTTTGTGCTTGCCTCTATGTGTGTGTGTGTGTGTGTGTGTGTGTGTGTGTGTGTGTGTGTGTGTGTGTGTGTGTGTGTGTGTGTGTGTGTGTGTGTGTGTGTGTGTGTGTGTGTGTGTGTGTGTGTGTGTGTGTGTGTGATCTAAATTTCTGTGTTAGTATTTTGATTTAGTATTTTGATTTCTCTCTCTCTCTCTCTCTCTCTCTCTCTCTCTCTCTCTCTCTCTCTCTCTCTCTCTCTCTCTCTCTCTCTCTCTCTCTCTCTCTCTCTCTCTCTCTCTCTCTCTCTCTCTCTCTCCATAAAGTTAAAACAAAAAACAAGCCAAAATACCCCCATATCTCCCCTCTTCTTCCTATTTTCTCCCTCCCTCTCCCACACACCCTCACCCCTTCCATTCATCCACCAACTCTCCTTACCAAACCAAGAGAAACGTGCCCAAAAAGCGCTCCATACCCACCTGGTCGACGCTACCTCATGCCATGCCTACCGCTCCACGACAAGCCACGCCACGCCACACAAGCTTCTCCAGGAGTGCTCCAAAATGCCCCTTGAGTCTTGCGGACCATGAAAACTAGACCGTATTTCACCGTGATGGATGTCCCGCTGTTGTAATGGTGATGAATGTCCGTCTCTCACATCAGTAATGAGGGGCGTAAAGGCCATGAAGGGAAGGGAAGGGAAGGGGGAAGGGGAAGGGAGTGAGTGAGGAAAGGAAGGAAGGCAGGCAGGTAGGAGGAAAAAAGGGAGGTTATATAGAGCACTGGTTTGAAAATATAGCATAAAAATGGTAAATAAATAACCAAATTGCTTCTTTTCGTGGCTTAAGAAAAGGGTGGGTTTTTTTTGGGGGTGGAAAAGGGAATATGTGTGGGAGGGTTGTGGGAGGAGGATTATGTGTGTGTGTGTGTGTGTGTGTGTGTGTGTGTGTGTGTGTGTGTGTGTGTGTGTGTGTGTATCTGTTTATAACTTCTGCTTGATTGCTACACATATGAATAAAAAAAATACTAAAACGAAAAATAAGACAAAAACACGAATATTATCAATGAATTAATCACAGAAACTGATGAAAATGGAAATATACGAAAAGGATATAAAACTTAAAACGTATAGGCAATGATGTTGGAGGGAAAATTACCTCAGTGTCATGTTACAAAGGGACGGAAGACGAAAAATAGTATAAACTGCAGGGAAGTATCGCACTGGAACAAAAAGCTATGTAGTTCACGAAAATTGTAAAATGATTGCGAAGGAAAGGGAATTCACTGTAATCTGTTCCGGCTAAATGATTCCTGGGGGCTCGTGACGCAGGTAAAGAGTGTCACAGTTGTAAAGTGTCCAAAGGTGGGGAAATAAAATAAGACAAAAAAAAAAGGAAAAAAAAGCTTTTGACGTACAATGTTGAGTTCATAGTTGACAGGAAGCAACGTAAGATTCATGTTAGCGAATGGATGTAATGTAAATTTAAGAAATGTTTAAGTAATGAAAGAAGTGAAAAGTTGAGAAAATGAAAATGAAAAACAAAACTAAAATGAGAAGTGAAATGTTAGAAGGTTCAGAGAGAAACATGAGAATGATGTTTATGCAAGTGAGATAAAAAGAAGTTATAAAACGAGTTCAAATGAAAAAAAAAAAATAAGTAAATGAAATAAAAATTATGCTAACAAATAAGAGAACAACTGATAGAAAATAAATACAAATAAGATTAAAGTGAAATATGAGTATCAAACCAAAATAAGGATTGTATCATGAGAAAAGCAAGGACTTAACGCCCAAGACAAATGAAGGAAGGAGGAAAACAAATTGATGACAGAACTTAGGAAGAAAAATAAAAGAAGAGGCGACGGAAAGGACGAGAAGGCGAAACAGGAATAAAAAAAGATAATGAATAGTAGGAAGGAAGGAAAGAGGAGAAAAAGAAGAAACTTGATGAGAAAACAGTGATGGAGGGAGTTAAAAGAATGAGAGAGATGAAGAGGAGAGGAAGATAAATCACAAAGAAGGGAGAAAAAAGCAAGGGAATGATAGAATATCCATAGATGAAGAATGAAGATGAATGAGGGGGAGAAAAGCAATAATAATAATAAATTGACGACACACTGACGCGAAGGGAAAAATATTGAAGCGTTCTGCTCATCCGCGGCAAAACACAAACAACTTTTCCCACTTTTCCTCATTTCCTCTCTCTCTCTCTCTCTCTCTCTCTCTCTCTCTCTCTCTCTCTCTCTCTCTCTCTCTCTCTCTCTCTCTCTCTCTCTCTCTATCATCCATTACTTTTTTTATGCTCCATTTTCTACATATCACACTTTTTTCCTCCTTATCTTCGATCTCTCCTATCTTTCCTCTTTCTTCCTCTCTCCTTCTCTCTCTATCTTCCTTACATTGCACTTTTTTTCCAGTTCCTCCCTCGACCTTTCCTCTCGGCATCTTTCTTATCCCTTCTTCTCTCCTCCTCCTCCCTCCTTTTCGTCCTACCTCTCACTTTCTCTTCCTCCCTCTCCCTCCTTTTCGTTCTTCTCTCATTTCCTCTTCTTCCCTCTCCCTTCTTTTTTCGTTCTCCCTCTCACTTTCTTCTCTCCCCTCTTCTCTCTCCCCGTTTCATGGTCTTTAATAATGGTCTGACGTGGTTCAAAGGGAGCATTGGTTTTCTCTTTGGCCTCATGCCACCTGGAGGAAGAGGAAGAAGAGAATACATAGGAAATACAAAGGAGGCAACAGACCCTGAAGTCCTTATAGGCTGTTTATTGAGAGTATTTATTATTATTATTATTATTATTATTATTATTATTATTATTATTATTATTATTATTATTATTATCATCATCATCATTATTATTGTTCTTATTATTATTGTTGTTGTCATTATTATTATTTTTATTATTATTGCTATTATTATTATTATTATTATTATTATTATTATTATTATTATTATTATTATTATTATTGTTGTTGTTGTTGTTGTTGTTGTTGTTATTGTTGTTATTATGAGGAGGAGGAGGAGGAGGAGAAAGAGGTCGAGAAGGAGGAGGAGGAGACAGAGTAGTGGCAAAATTTCATCTGAGATGATCTTCCTACCCACGTCCTTCCTCCTCCTCCTCCTCCTCCTCCTCCTCCTCCTCCTCCTCCTCCTCCTCCTCCTCCTCCTCCTCCTCTCCTCCTCATCCTCTTCTTCCTCTTCCTCTTCCTCTTCTTCCTTCTCCTTCTCTTCCTCCTCGTATGAATGTCCAAACACCTCCCTCCCTGCGGTGGAAGACCTTTGTGGCTCCCCTCCTGCTTCCTCCTCCGTGTCCAGAGGGCGTCTTGGGCGTCTCGTCTCCACCTAAGCAAGATTTATTTCTCTAGGGAAGGTTCTGCGCGTGTAACCTCGACTTATTTTTAGTACTAATGCTAACAATTGCCGAGGGAGAAACGAGGAGAGGAGGAGTAAGAGGGGGAGTAGCAGTAAGAAAAAGGAGAAAGAAAAGATTGTTATTTTGTGGATGTGAAATACAAGATACACAATGAGAAAATAAAGAAAATGAAGTTGAAAATAGGAAAATAAGTAAGTGAAGCAGTGTATTAGACAAGGAGGTGGGGAGAAGAGAAGTAAAGGAAGGAAAAGAGAAGTAGAATAAAGAATGATTAAATGGAGAACAATATCTACAAAAGAAAGAACAGAAAGACTAAGAACAAAAATAACAGGAGCCGTGATAACGATAAGATAAGAACAACACCAAATAATAGACTAATAACAAAAATGATAACTACAAAATAACACCAACAATTGCACCACCACTACCACCACCACAAATACCTCCACCACCACCACCACCACCACCAATAACAACAACAACAAAAATAACAACCCCTCTCTTCCTACCTTTCCTTCCTCCCTCTCCTCCTGTACATCCCCTCACTACTTCCCCTCACTTACCCTGAATACTCCCACCACCACCACCCCCTTCATATGCTCCCCTTCACCCCTCACCCCTCTCTCCCCTTCTCTTCCCTTGCCACACACACAATTTCCCCTCGTCATTGTGTCCCCTCGTTTCCCCTCATCGAAGTGAAACCAATTCCACCCAATCAGGACCCTCCTTTCCCCTCAACCCCCCATATACCTCTTCCTTTCCCCTCACCTGCCGTATCACAAATCAAAGTAAAAAAAAAATGTAAAAGAAATAAAAATATAAGTGAGAAAAGTTGAAGAAGGTATGTAAAGAGTGGATATTAGCATTGGCTTGGGATAATATGGCAAGTTTTTTTTTTCTAGGGTTATTTAGAGTTTTGCTAGTATTTGAGCGGAGGAAGGGGAAGAGGAGGAGGAAGAGGACAACCAAGACTAAGAGTAAGAATAAAATAAGTAGAAGAAAGATAAAGAAAGGGAAGATGAAAGACGTTGTTGGATAAGAAGGAAAAGGAGGAAGAGAAGAGTAAAAAAATGCTAAAAGAAGGAAAAATAAAAGGAAAGAAGAAATGAGTAAAAAGTAGTAAAAATGAAAACAAAAGGAAAGAAGAACAAGAAGAAAAATAAAGTAGATGAACAAGGATGAGGAAGAGGAGGAAGAGGAGAAAGAAGTGTTAGCAATAAAAGTGCAAGAAAGTGGATGAAAAAAACTCATAAAGATATATGATAGAAAAGAGGTTATGGGAGAAAAGAAATGAAGGAAGGAAGAAAAAGAAGAAACGAACGAAAGAAGAATAAATATTTAGATGAGAAGAAGAAAGAAAAGTGATGGTGGAAATAGGAAATGGGCAAAGGAGATGTAAAGATAAATAAGCAAAGGAGGAAACCGGCTAAAGAGAAAATAAAGTAGAATATAAAAGTAAGACTAACAAAAGTAAATTTGAAGATATAAATATATATGAATGAAGAGTTTGTTTAGCAGATAACTGAACATTTTACTTTTCAGTTTACCCTTAAGATTCGGTATTTTCTATGGAAAGAAGAAGTCGGGGGGAGAAGAATAAGGAGGAAGAAGAGGAAGAAAAGACAGATTCTAAAGTTAGAGAAAAGGGTGAGGAAACTAAAAAAACTAGAAAATATAAGGAAGAAAAAAAAAGAAAAAATAACAAATAGATAAATGTAACGGACAACTAAACATGATAAGATAAAGAAGGAAAGAGGAACAAAAACAAGAATAGAACAAAATGAAAAAATCGAAGAAAAAATGGCGAAATAAAGAGAAACGCCACCAGTGAAGAGGTGAAGAATTCGAGGAAAACCCAAGATTGGCAGAAGATCGTGAATTGCTAGAGAAATGACCTTGTGAAATTTTTATTAAGTTTTCATGACGCTATCTCACCTCTCTCTCTCTCTCTCTCTCTCTCTCTCTCTCTCTCTCTCTCTCTCTCTCTCTCTCTCTCTCTCTCTCTCTCTCTCTCTCTCTCTCTCTCCGTGACGATTCCAAGATCTTAGTAATAAATCTTTTATGACTCAAGGAAGGAAGATTATTCTCCCTAAAGTCAGAGAGAGAGAGAGAGAGAGAGAGAGAGAGAGAGAGAGAGAGAGAGAGAGAGAGAGAGAGAGACGAGACGAAACGAGAGGGAGTGAAAAATGCAAGAATGAAAGACAGGGAATAGAGAAAAGTGGGTAAATCTTCTTAAAGAGAGAGAGAGAGAGAGAGAGAGAGAGAGAGAGAGAGAGAGAGAGAGAATATCCAATTATACTATTTTTGTTTTCCCTTCCCTTTTCACTGTTATCTTCTCATCCCGCCATCTCCCCTTCCCATCTTTCCCATCACCCTTTCCCCATCTCCCCTTTCCCGGTGACCTTCATTTGCTGGGTCAATGGAGAGCGTGTGACCTGAACCTTCTTTCATGACCTGACCAGTAGCGTGACATTGTATGGGCTTGTGACCTCGTAAGAAGAGCCAAGGGTGGAGTAAGAGTGAAGAGGAAGAGGAACTTGTGTATAAATTAGTTTGTTCTTTGAGTATTTATGTTCTCTTTATTTTGTTGTTGTTTAAGCATATAGTCAGACAATTAGACAGACAGACAAACATCACATTGGTACAGAGATGGAGAAAATACGGGTGATATGCACACACACACACACACACACACACACACACACACACACACACACACACACACACACACACACACACACACACACACACACACACACACACAGAGAGAGAGAGTGAGAGAGAGAGAGAGCAAGTAAATAGCACTTTTCCCCTTTTCCTCTCTACTGTATCCCCCCATATTTCCCTCCTCATACCACTGCTCCCCTTCATTCTCATAGTATCCCCTCACACTCCATCACTCCTCAAACTTCCTCCTCACATACTCCTCTTCCCCTCCCTTTCCTTTCCTCAACTCTCTTCCCTCCCATACAGTCTCTCTCTCTCTCTCTCTCTCTCTCTCTCTCTCTCTCTCTCTCTCTCTCTCTCTCTCTCCAATCGCTTCATCTCCGTGATAGATGATGGTGAGTCTTCTTCCTCTTCCACCTCTTCCTCTTCCTCCTCCTCTGTCTTGGAGCGGCGGTGCGGCTTTTAAGGTTTTGTCTCTTGTCCCTTTCATCATTATTTTTTTTATCGTTTTGTCTTTATCTGTCGTTATTTTTCAGCTTTCCGTATCGCGTATCTCCGTAATGTTGGCCTTTCTCTTTCGTATCTTGGTCGTGGGGTTCATGTCTTCTCATTTTCTTCATTTTCCTTATGTTTATCATGTGCATTTTCTCTCGTGTTCGTTACAGAGCCTCTTTCACTGTGTGTGTGTGTGTGTGTGTGTGTGTGTGTGTGTGTGTGTGTGTGTCTGTGTGTGTGTGTTTTTACTCTATACGTCTTTCTATCAATCTATCTGGCTGTCTTTCTATCTCTGTATTTATATTATCTGTTTGTGCCTATCTATCCATCTGTCTATTCACAATCTCTTAGCCTGTTTGTCTATCTCTTTAATTTATCTATTTGTGTATCTATCCATTTTTCCACGCATTTGTAATCGCTTTTCCTTCCCTCAGTTTTTGTCTTGCTCCATTCTCTCTCTCTCTCTCTCTCTCTCTCTCTCTCTCTCTCTCTCTCTCTCTCTCTCTCTCTCTCTCTCTCTGAGCCGTCCGTCCCTCTCACCTTTACGTTGCCTAATAAACATTTCTAATAAACATTTCGCGCTAGTTAAACGTAATGTTGTTTATCTTACTCCTTGTTGTATCTTTCCTTTACGAGCGGCGGTGCAGGTGTTGTGAATCATCCTTTTCTCTTTCTCTGTCTTCATATCTCAAGTTGTATCTTTTATTTCATCACTTGTTGGCGGCTGTTTGCTTTTTGAAATTACCTGGACGTCCGTTTTGCTCAGGTGTGCTAACCTTTGACTGTGGTGGTGGTGGTGGTGGTGGTGGTACATGTTTTTTTTTTTTTGTGTGTGTGTGTATAAGTGTCTTTGTTTATTTTTCTGTTCTGTTTTCTACTTCCTTCTCGACTTCACTCACTGACCTCTTTTCTCTCTCTCCTATTTATTTTCATATATGTTCTTCTCAATTTTATGTCTCTCTCTTTTTTTGCTTTTCTGCTTTCTTTGTTCATTTTGTTCTCTTTTGTCATTTATTTCAACCTGTTTATTCATTTATTTTTCACCTGGTTTGTTTCAGGTTTTTTTTTTTATTTTGATTCTAACTTTCCTTTTTCTTCTCGTTTCATATTTTCCTCTTTGGCTTCTTTGGCATTTCTCTTTGCTAGTGTAAAATCTTCTAAAGGTAAACTGACTAAATTAAAACTCAGGGGTTATGTATATCATCTGTTTATCATTTAATGTGGACCTTTTAGTGGTTAATCTTTTTATGTGACTCTTACGTTCATAGATCTATCTAACTATTCATCTACCTATCCGTGTACCTGCCTATCTATTGTCCCTAATAAAAATCTAACAAAGTTTCCTAATTTCATAACATTCCAAGTACTATATATTAACCCCCTTCAATATTGAGACACATTTTTGTCTTGAGATTTGTGTACGATTAGATTATTTCATTGCTATTAGGAAGTATCTATGGAGGTCAGAAGATTAATGGCCACAGTCTTCACTATTCTAATCCCTCACAAGAGTTTTTGAAGCTGTATAAAATCACCAAATAGAAACAGAATGATCATGGAAACGCGTCATGGTACTGAAGGGATTAAATTCACCGTGAATTCTAGAAGTTAAATCCAGACAGAAGATCAGTAAGACGAAGCGAACACGAATATAACACTGGAGGAGAATGAGAAGAATGACCCAAGGGAGGATGAGATGGACTGCGTGTCTGGGTGGCTGGGCTAGGAGGATGAGTGGACGGTGGGCGGGTGGGCTGTTCGGTGGTCCCTGCGGTGGGCGGTGGGTGGTGGCGGGGCTAAGACACACACGGCAACAAGAGCGAGCAATCTTGAGGAGAGTGATTCTTTTGCATTTTATAGTAAGGGGTCAGCCTGCCCTGAGCCGTACTGGGTAGGTCAAGAAGGGGGAAGGAAGAAGAACTGCTGGGAGGTAAGTAGGAGGAAGAGGAAGGAGAGGAAGAGGAGGAGGAGGAGCTGAGAAACGTGAGTGATGTAGGATCGAAGTTGAAGAACGGAAGGGTTGTCGGTCTTTCGAATGAGATGAGAGGATGTAGATTGTAGATGGTTGCTCTCCTCCTCCTCCTCCTCCTCCTCCTCCTCCTCCTCCTCCTCCTCCTCCTCCTCCTCCTCCTCCTCCTCCTCTACCTCCTCTATATCTACTCCTACTCCTATTCCAGCTCGTGCT
This sequence comes from Portunus trituberculatus, assembly GCF_017591435.1. NCBI lineage: Eukaryota > Metazoa > Arthropoda > Malacostraca > Decapoda > Portunidae > Portunus > Portunus trituberculatus. The sequence goes on from NC_059273.1 coordinate 12,349,573, forward strand.
CTTCCTCCCCTCGCTCGACCCCTCAGGCTGGCGAGGCAGGGAGGGAGGCAGGCCATTGTTGCTTGCTGCCTCACAAGCTGCTCCTCTCTCTTTGATGCGTGGGGAAGCCAGTCCTCTAGTTCCTTGTCGCCTCCCACCTCCTCTCCCTGATTCTCCCTGACCCTCTCCCACCCTCTCCCGTCCCTCTCTCTTCCCTCTTCCGCCCTCTCCCCGTCCCGCGTCTCGCTCCCGTCGCCGTAGTGCAAGGTAAACGAAGGCAACATGACAGGGGTGAGGAGGACAGAGCAATGCAAACAACATGATGAGGCGTTCTTCTTTTCTTCTCCCCCACCTACGTCTCTCTCTCTCTCTCTCTCTCTCTCTCTCTCTCTCTCTCTCTCTCTCTCTCTCTCTCTCTCTCTCTCTCTCTCTCTCTCTCTCTCTCTCTCTCTCTCTCTCTCTCTCTCTCTCTCTCTATGGAAAAGATATTTGTTTTCCATTTATATTTAAGATTTTGTGATGTTGATGATGGTGGTTAGTGACGAGGAGAGAGGTAATGATGGTAATGGTGGTGCAATGTTTCGAAAAGGTATGTAGAAGATAAACGGATGTCTAAATACTCACTACTGGCTCGGCGCTGCCTTTCCTCGGCTAGACAAATATCGATGAAACTACAAAAGTGAATGGAAAGTAGGAGAATACGAACAAAATAATGTGGCATTGAAAAAGTTAAAGCTGTCATGAAAAGAACTCAAAGGAAAGGATAAAAATTACTCCTCTCAAACTTAAAGAAAAAAATGTATAAAAAGGGAAACAAAGGAGAGCGTGGAAGCAAGAAAAAGGGTAAAGAGGGGGGCAGGGGTAATTTCTTGCGAGTTTCACGAAAGGGGATAAGTGTGGGGGATGGGAGAGGGGCGGTGTTCCAAAGGGGGTCAGGGGAAAATGGAAAAACTCTCCCTTTGTGTCAGTCATCAGAGGAAAAGAGAAAAAATGAGGGTAAAAAGCTGGAAAGAAGAAAATGGGGCGGATGAAAGCAAAGAGGAAAAAATTATACACGAATGAAAAATAAGTAGTAACACAGACTTAATATAATTCTTGTTGAAAAAAAAAAAATTATGCATAATCTGGTTTTTTAAAGGGATTATTTTGTTAAAGTGTTTTGGGGAGTTTTGAAGAAGAGAAGATGAAGAAGGTAGTGAAGAAGTTAGGGAAATTAAAATAAAGATATTGAGAGAGATGGGGTGAGGAGAGAAAGGATTATGAAGATGATGAAAAGAGGAAAAGGAAGGATTGTGAAGGAGATGGGGAAAAGAGGAATGTTATTTGTGAGGATGAGGTGAAAGAAATGATGATAGTGTGATGGTATAATAGTGAAGGGAGAGAGGGAGAAAGAAAGTTGCTAGGGAGATGGGAAGGGAAGGAAGACTTTGAGATAAATGGGAAGATGGATAGAAAAAAAAATGTAAGAATGAGGGGAAGAGGAAGAAAATAGTTATTGGAAGATAGTAAGATAGGAATATACGAAGAACCAGAAGATGAAAAAAGAAATTAAAAGAAATGGAGGAGTAAGAAGAAGAGGAAGAGGAGGGGGAGAAAGAGAAGACGAGTGAACAAAACAAAGAACCATGAATATAAAAGAAAGATATGAGAGAGAGAGAGAGAGAGAGAGAGAGAGAGAGAGAGAGAGAGAGAGAGAGAGAGAGAGAGAGAGAGAGAGAGAGAGTTTCCCTAGAATTCTCACAAAGGATTGGGAAGAACAACAGATGCAGTAAAGAAAGAAATAAAAAAAGAAAGAAAGGAAGAGAAAACAAAGAGTAATCAGAAAGAGTTGCATTTTTGTCCGAAGGGAAATAAAAGTAGAAGAGGAAAAGAGGAAATAATTAATGACTAATCAGAAATTTTGAGGAATATATTGACTTGTATATAGTTTTTGCAATCGAAGAGGAAGAAGAAAGGAGACAAAAGATTAGTGAAGGTAATTTGATAGGAAATGAGAGAGAGAGAGAGAGAGAGAGAGAGAGAGAGAGAGAGAGAGAGAGAGAGAGAATTTTGCACAAGAAGAAGGGGAAACTTGCAGAAATATGAAACTCAAATGATAACGAAGAAAAAATGAAAAGAAAGAATAGAGGGAGGAATGGAGGTAAACAATGCCTTTCTCCTCCTCCTCCTCCTCCTCCTCCTCCTCCTCCTCCTCCTCCTCCTCCTCCTCCTCCTCCTCCTCCTCCTCCTCCTCCTCGAAAATATCATTCATAACACTTCACAAACATTTCTTCTCCTCTCCCTTTCCCCTCTCCCATCCCCATCGTTCCCTCACTCCCCACACCTCCCTTTCTTTCTCTCCCTTCCCTTCTCCCCTCTCCCTTCCACTCTCCTTTTCCTTCTTCCACATGTGAAGGAAAAGCAGACCAAGAGTAAGAGTTTATTCCTCTCACAAATCCAGTCCACACAAGGTCTCAATTAACCTAGAAGAGAGAGAGAGAGAGAGAGAGAGAGAGAGAGAGAGAGAGAGAGAGAGAGTGGAGGAAGCTCTTGCTCGATTCAGGAGTAAAAAAATATTAAGTCATCAAAGAAGGAGAGAGAGAGAGAGAGAGAGAGAGAGAGAGAGAGAGAGAGAGAGAGAGAGAGAGAGAGAGAGAGAGAGAGAGAGAGAGAGTCGATGAGAGGGGAGTGGCTGCCCTCTGGAGGATACATGAGAGAGAGAGAGAGAGAGAGAGAGAGAGAGAGAGAGAGAGAGAGAGAGAGAGAGACGATCATATCAAGTAAAGAGAGTAAGGAAAACCCGCAAACTAAACAAAACCACAAAATCATAACAAGGAAGAGAGTAATAAAGGAAGAGGTATAAGGTAAAGAAGCGTGTGGAAGAGAGTGGACGCTTAAGGAGAGTGGAGTAGAGTGGAGTAGCATGGAGAGGTGGATCTGAGGCAGCCTGGTGTGTGCTGACGAGGGAAGGAGGGCGAGGGTGACGTGGTAGAGTGATGCTTCAATTTTGGGTGCAGTGAAGGAGGAATGCTGGTGGTGGGAGAGAGATTAGTGTTGGTGGGACTTTCGGGGGGTTTTGGTGTTGCTTATGGAAATTTTTTTTTTGGGGGGTATTGGTGTAAGTAATGTATATTTCTATATTTTTTTCTTTCTTTTTCTTTCTTTTCTCCATTTTTTCTCTCGGTCATTATCTTTAGTTCCCTTTTCTTTTCTTTATCTGCTTTGCTTGAATCTCACAAATTGCTATTACTACTACTACTACTACTACTACTACTACTACTACTACTACTACTACTACTACTACTACTACTACTACTACTGCTACTACTACTACTACTACTACTACTACTACTACTACTACTACTACTACTACTACTACTACTACTACTACTACTACCACCACTACCACCACTGCTACCACTACCCCTACCATTACAACAACTACTCATTAACTAAAATTGAAAGCTTATCCAAACTTACAGAAATGATTAGAGATTAAATCAAATTAGATTAAGAGATTAGGAAAAGAGAAAGAGAGAGAGAAAGAGGAACAGGAAGGAAATGAAAAGAGAAAGAGAGATGGAAGGATAAAAAATGCGAGAGGGGGAAAAGAGAGGAGGATGGGAGAGAAAGGAAGAGGACAAGAGGTAAGCGAAGAGCGGAGGAGTAAGGAGGAACAATCGAAATGAGAGAGAGAGAGAGAGAGAGAGAGAGAGAGAGAGAGAGAGAGAGAGAGAGAGAGAGAGAGAGAGAGAGGTATTCAGTCAGGCAGGCAGACAGCCATGCAGACAGACTTCAGACGGTATTGAAACTTGGAAGGGTGGGAGGGGAAATGAAATGAAAGGACTAGAAGAGAGAGGAGGAGGAGGAGGAGGAGGAGGAAAAGAAAACAGGGTCGACAGGAAAGGAGAGGAGGAAAGGGAGTGGAGAGAAAGGGGGGAGGAATGGAGAGAAGGGGGAATGAGGGGGATGTTTGTGCTTTCGGCATCAACAATCAATAGAGAGAATTCTGGCCACAAAGAACTCTCAAGCAGGTCCTAAAAGTCTCTCTCTCTCTCTCTCTCTCTCTCTCTCTCTCTCTCTCTCTCTCTCTCTCTCTCTCTCTCAACTCCTCCTCCGTCGCTCTTCATTTCTCGCTCCCCTCGCACTCGCCCGCACCTCTCCCTCTCTCTCATTCATTCTTCACCTCTTCATGAAAGCAGATTGTGTTGCTGGGTTAGCTTGTGGACTCCCTGACCTCGCCTCCTTCTGCTCCTCCTCCTCCTCCTCCTCCTCCTCCTCCTCCTCCTCCTCCTCCTCCTCCTCCTTCTCCTCCTCCTCCTCATCCTCCTCCTCCTTCTCTGACCTCAGTTTTCTGGGTCAATTTCCTCACATTCTGACCTCTTGACTTCATTTACCTCTACGCATGTTCTCCCTTTTTTTCCATAGTTCCTTTTTCCTCCTCATTCTATTCCCTCCCTTCCTCTACTCAGTTTTCTTCCTCTCTTTTTCTCCCTCCCTCTCCCTCTCTACTCAGCTCTCTCGCCCCCCCCCACCCACCGTTCTCTCTCCCTCTCTCTCGTTCTCTGTCTTTCTCTCTGATCTCTCCTTTCAATCCCATATGCCAATTAAGTTCATTAGCTTTGATGCCTTAAATTGGTATAGGTTAAGACTAATTAGTACTAATGCTTCCGACCTCCTTCATGGAATATAGATCATGACATAGTTATCTTAATTTCGGGAGTTTAATTTCTCTCTCTCTCTCTCTCTCTCTCTCTCTCTCTCTCTCTCTCTCTCTCTCTCTCTTTGTTATATTCTTGTGAGTTTGCTCTAAGTTACCTGTTCATCGTGTTCATTACCTGCGCGTACCTGTTCTAATTAGTCTCCCAGGTACCGAGGGGACACGAGGGGTTCCTGAGGGAGAGAGAGAGAGAGAGAGAGAGAGAGAGAGAGGATATTTTTCTAATCTGAGTGTGTTCTTATATTGATAGTATTGACTTACGTGTCGTCTCTCTCTCTCTCTCTCTCTCTCTCTCTCTCTCTCTCTCTCTCTCTCTCTCTCTCTCTCTCTCTCTCTCTCCCCGCTTGTACACCACTTCCCCTTCATCCCTCCCTCCTCTCTTTCCCTCCTTTCTCTCCTCTTCATTTTTTTCCAGTTCTCTTTAGTTCTCCCTCTCCCTCTTACCCTCCCTCCCTCCCTCCAACCCTTCCTCCTCCTCACTCGTCCTTTGCACATGGTCTCCTTTCCCTCCTCTCTCTCTCTCTCTCTCTCTCTCTCTCTCTCTCTCTCTCTCTCTCTCTCTCTCTCTCTCTCTCTCTCTCTCTCTCTCTCTCTCTCTCTCTCTCTCTCTCTCTCTCTCTCTCTCTCTCTCTCTCTCGCCATACGCTCCCCCCATTCAGACACTCAGCACAGACAAAGGAACAGCATAACCCCCTTTATTTTACAGCATAATGGTTGCACAGCGCCTCAATACACGCTGACTGAAAAAAATAGTCTAAAAAAAGGGGTCAAGTTTGTGCTTCTCTTAGACTGCTCTAGGTGGGGTCACATAGGAAGGGGCGGGGCGGGTCTGGCAGGGTCGGGGCGTGGGGGTTTTGAAGGGAGTGTGGGAAAAAAGAATGGATTTAGTAAAGGACGCTGCTCTTGGTGGTTCCTGGGTACATGGGAAAGAGGGAAAGGAAAGGAAAGTTAAGGGAATGGAAGGGAAGGGGAACATTGGAGTGGTTTAAAGTATGTGGTGCAGTTAGGGAGGTGGTGTTAGGTGGTAGTGTTGTGGTGTGGTATAGTGAGGATGATAGAAGAAAGATATTCATTGCTATATTAACCCCTTTAATACTGGGAAACAGTTTTATCTTGATATTTGTGTACCATTAGACCATTTTAGTGACATTAGGAAGGGTTTATGGAGGTCAGAAGATTTATGGACACAATCCTCACTATTTTAATCCCCACATAAGTTTCTGAAGCTTTATAAAATCACCAAATACTCGGCAAAATAAATATGAAAAAACTTCGTGGTACTCAAGGATTAAAAATGTGGATAGGCTCTCTCTCTCTCTCTCTCTCTCTCTCTCTCTCTCTCTCTCTCTCTCTCTCTCTCTCTCTCTCTCTCTCTCTCTCTCTCTCTCTCTCTCTCTCTCTCTCTCTCTCTCTCTCTCTCTTTACTAAATTCAAGAGATCGTGTTATCGGCACCCAGGCTTCTTGTTTTGATGGTAAAATGTATTGTAGAGCGTGGAAGCAGTGTGTGTGGGGCGCGTGGGAGTGCGGGAGTGTTGTTTGAGCGAGACAACTTGTGAATCAGGAATGGAGGAAGAGTGTCAGCAGCAAGCGGTGCGGGAGAGGATCTTGCTGACAGGCGGCGGAAAACTGCAAGACTTGAGTGTGTCAGTGATGAGTGCCTTGCTGAATCCTTCTCCTTTTCTTGGTGTGTGTGTGTGTGTGTGTGTGTGTGTGTGTGTGTGTGTGTGTGTGTGTGTGTGTGTGTGTGTGTGTGTGTGTAATTCACCTCGGTCGCCTGCTGGTCACCCAGCCAGTCTTCCCCATTACGGAGCGAGCTCAGAGCTCATAGACCGATCATCGGGTAGGACTGAAATCACATCATACACAACACACACCGGGAAAGCGAGGCCACAACCCCTCGAGTTACATCCCGGACCTATTTACTACTAGGTGAACAGGGGCACACATTAAGAGGCTTTTGCCTCGCCGCTTCCCGGGACTCCAACCCGGCCCTCTCGATTGTGAGTCGAGCGTGCTAACCACTACACTACGCGGTGTGTGTGTTATACCGTTTCCTTTATTTCTTCTTTTGCCGTATGACCGTGAAATCTATTATATTTTTACGTTATTAAGTCTTTCTGTATATTTTGTTAGTGTTGTTGGTGTTTTGCATTATTATTTTTCATCCTTTTTTTTTTTTCCTCGGTACTGATTCATTCTTTCTTTTCTTTGTGATTTTTTTTAAACCATAATGTTTCGTCCGTCTCTTATCTTCCGTAAGAGCGTAAAGTGTATTTTTCTACGTTATTGTAGCTTGTCATATCATTCGTTCGTGTTTTTTTTTTTCTTTCTTTTTGTATGTATATTCCTCATTTCTTCGCACTTCTCTATACTGCAATGGCTCTCCTCTACCGTCTCTCTCCTTTCCGTAAAACCACAAACTGTATATACATATACTTTTTACATTTCCAAACCTCATCATCTTCTGTCAGTGTTGTGCATTACTGATTCCTCTTCTTTTCACGTCTCTTTCTCCTTTACAGTAATGTCTCGTCGTTCTTTTTCCTGAAGACAGCAGATCATCTCTTTATATTCTGAAACCATGTCACAGCTTGCAGTGCTGAGTGTGTTGCCAATTGCCTGGTTATTTTCATATTATTTTTCTCTTTTTTTTCCTTTGATCTAATGCCTTTCATCTTTATAATCCTTCACACTGCATTTTATCCCTTATTAACAGAGAGTAACTAGTTTATCTCTTTATTTATATCTTCCTCATCTTTTGAATAACAAAGTTGATGTAGTCCAGCCTTAGCAACATCGGTCTCTTTGATGGTCTAGGAACATGTGTGGGTGTCTTACGAGCTTACCCGGATGTCGTCTTGAACACAATGGCAATTTGATACAAGGATAACGTGGATATTGGTAGTGATGCTTAATTAAAACCATTAGAACTAGACTTGCACTCTATTGTCGGTAGGTCAGAGATTATCCAGACTGCAGCATTTATCTTCCAATGACAAGGTCGAGCCTGGAGAGTCAATGAAAGCGCAGCAGCAAATTACCACCATGTGCAGGAGTCCCAGTCAGTAATTGGAGTTATTAGAAGTTGAGCAAGACGCGAGACATCTCATAAGTAGTTCATGAGAGAGAGAGAGAGAGAGAGAGAGAGAGAGAGAGAGAGAGAGAGAGAGAGAGAGAGACAGAGATGGGGGATAAATACAGACTATGACTAGACTATGAATACCTCAGCAAATAGACTCTGGATACTTCTGTAGATAAACTATGAATACTGCGCAAGGCTATGAATACTTGTGTAGATAGACCATGCAATCTCTTGACTATGAATACCTGCATGGGAAAATGAACTATGATTACCTCTAAACTATGAAGAACTATGAATACTTCTGAAGAACTATGGATACCTCTAAACTATGAATATCTCTGTTGGTTAAAAAGGAATATAGAGGAAGCATGGTGGTTATAAAGGAACATAAAGGAAACATGGTGGTTATAAAGTAATATAAAGGAAACATGGTGGTTATAAAAGAATATAGAAGTTTGGTGGTTATAAAGGAATATAGAGGAAGCTTGGTGGTTATAAAGGAATTTAGAGGAAGCTTGATGGTTATAAAGGAATACAGAGGAAGCTTGATGGTTATAAAGGAATATAAAGGAAGGTTGATGGTTATAAAGGAATACAGAGGAACCATGGTGGTTATAAAGGAAGGTTGATGGTTATAAAGGAATATAGAGGAAGCATGGTGGTTATAATAGGAATACAGAGGAAGCAATGATTAAAATGTTTGCCCAGACCCGGGATCGAACCGGGGACCTTTAGATCTTCAGTCTAACGCTCTCCCAACTGAGCTATCTAGGCACAATGTTGTCGAAAGTTAATTGTATTCATAAGAGGGTTTGTTTTCGTAAATACATGGATAGAAAAACATGATTATTTCAAAGGGGAAAGCAAAAAAAAAAAAAAAAAAAAAAAAAAACATTAGGAAATAAAGATATAAAACATAAAGGAATATAAAGATAAAGATAAATAAAGGTTAAGATAAAGGTCGAAAGGAAATAGATAAATAGATAGGTAGATCGGGTAATAGATAAAAAAAAATGTTAACCAACATTTATATAACTCACATATATACAAAAAAGTAATAAATAACTAAAAATATTTAAAGATTCATAACAATTAAAAAAAAGTATGGACATACAAATAAGAAGCACTTGTACCACATTCGCATCAAACCAAAACCTTACACTGTGATTACAAAAAAACTGATTGAAAATGAGAATGGGAAAGAGAGAAAGAGAGTAAGAGTGACGCACCGGACAAATTCACGACAAGAGGCCGATAAACGTGAATAAGCACCCGTAGTAAGGAGGCAGATAAGATTAACACCCTCACAGTGCGCCACAACAAGGCCACTACCTCATCCTGCTAAACTCTGAGCCAACAACACAACTAAATCTACGTTAACTTCGTCCTCCTACAATTTACTCACAGTTAGCAAGTCGGTTTCTCTGTTCCTGGTTTCTGCTTTACCGTATTCAAAAGACATTTAAGCTTGAGTTTTTTTTTTTTCTTGAGAGTTCTATAGATAGGTGGGAATGATTCGAATCCAAGTCATTTTATTTATACAAATTTTCTATAATTTAGTCTGTTCGCAAAGTGGTTTCGCTCTCCTGGTTTCTGCTTTACTGTATTCAAAAGACAGCTAAGCACGGGTTATTTGTTGAGAGTGCTACAGACTGGTGGGAGTAATTTGAATCCTATTGACTTTATTATTACCTTCTTCCTATAGTTTAGTCTGTTTGCATATCGGTTTCGCTGTCCTGCTCTTAGCTTTAATGCATTCAAAAGATATCTAAGCATGGGTTATTTGTTGAGAGTTCTGTATATAGATAGGTGAAGTAATTTGAATCCCAGTGACTTTATTAATATTTTCCTACAATTCACTTCGTTTGCAAGTCGGTTTTGCTGTTTCTGTTTCTGATTTACTGTATTCAAAAGACATCTTAGCATAAGTTATTTGTTGATAGTTCTTTAGATAGGAAAAAGTCATTTGAATCCCAGTGATATTATGAATACAGTCTTCCTACAATTTAATCGCTTCATTGTTCCGGATTTTGCTGAAATAAAAAAAACAGATGGTTGATTTGCTAAGAATTATATAAGTAGGCGAGACTAATTAAGATCCAACTGAGTTTGTTAATATTTACTTAGAATTTACTCGGTTTACAAGTTTGTTTTGTTGTCTCACCCTCCGCTTTACTTTATGGTACTGAAAAGACATCTTAGTGGGGCATGTATGGGTTATTTGTTGTGATTTATATATTAAGGCGAGAGCGATAGGAATCCATTGATTTCCTTAAGAGGAGAAGAGGAAGAAACAGAAAATAAGAAAAAAGGAAAAAAGGAAAAAGAAAAGGAGAAGGAAAAAGAAGAGAAGAGAGAAATAGAAAGAGAAGAAGAAGAACAAGAAGAAAAACACGTAGAAAAGAAGAAAAAATAAAGAAAATGACAGAGAGAGAGAGAGAGAGAGAGAGAGAGAGAGAGAGAGAGAGAATTTAAGGGACCACAAAAATTAACAAAAACGTACAAGAAAAAATACAAATAAAGACGAATATCTAAGAAAAAGACGAAAAAATAGATATATAAACTGAAGTCAAAAATACGTAACAAATAAGACATGACAAGTAAGAACTAATGAGTTAAAGCACAATAAAAACAGGACTTAATGGAAAAAAAAAAACATTGAATATATAAACAAAAATAGAAACAAAATATTTAAATTAATACAACACCAGACTAATATTTTTCCTCCACTTTCAGCATATTTTCCTCACTCTGCCCTTAAAAAAATACTTATTCACTCATTTTACTTTTTTCACACAAGAGAGCAAATTTAAAAGGTAAAAAAAAAGAAAAGAAAAACGACAAAAAGATCCACTTAGATGCCAGTTCCCGCGCAGGTTTAGGAGAGCTTTACCACACAAGTACTTATAAAGCCTGCCTTGGATACAAACTGCAGGATTCCCTCACCTTAAATATATTCCAAGGACTTTACTCTTTACTCACGTTTCTCCCGCTGCTGATCGATTTCCCGACAGTGACCTTTGACCTGCCCCGCTGACCCGCGCCTCACCTGCCCGCCGCGCCAGCCGCCTCCCTGACACCTGGCCAATATTAGTTTTGCTGGAAGGAAGGCGACACACACTCACTCTCTCGCCTTCACCTTTACACCACTCCTTCTGAATCTCATCCTCCTCCTCGCCCTCGTATTTTATTTATTTTTTTCTGTTTATTTTACTCTTCTTCCTACTCTTATATCTTCTTCCTTTTCTTCTATTCCTCTTTCTCCTACTAAGTCTTTTTTTGTTATTTTTGTTTTCTTCTATTTTTTTTCTTTAGCTCATTTTTATTCTTATTCGTATATTTTTTTGTTTTCCTTATTTTTTTTTTCTTTTCGATATATCACTAAACATATTTCTGTTTAGTATTTTTTTTTCCAGAAAGAATTACTTACCATTATTTATACGTATTCTCTCTCTCTCTCTCTCTCTCTCTCTCTCTCTCTCTCTCTCTCTCTCTCTCTCTCTCTCTTTCTCTCTCTCTCTCTCTCTCTCTCTCTCTCTCTCTCTCTCTCTCTCTCTCTCTCTCTCTCTCTCTCTCTCTCTCTCTCTCTCTCTCTCTCTCTCTCTCTCTCTCTCTCTCTCTCTCTCTCTCTCTCTCTCGCAAGGTCAGGTTTCGCATTTACTTTTTTTTACCTCACACAATCAACAACCTCCATTTCCCTCCATTTTTTCTCCCTCCTTCTCTCCTTCTCTCCATCTCTTATCCCTTTTCCCTTTTTTCCCTCCTTCCTTCTCCCCCTCCCTCTTTTCCTCTCCCTCTAAGGTTCGGGTCATCACGGGTCACATTCACATCAGGAATTAATATGTTTCTCTCTCTCTCTCTCTCTCTCTCTCTCTCTCTCTCTCTCTCTCTCTCTCTCTCTCTCTCTCTCTCTCTCTTCTCTTTATTTCTTCTTCTTTTCTACGTGTTTTTCTTCTTGTTCTTCTTCTTCTCTTTCTATTTCTCTCTTTCTCTTTCTCCTTTCCCTTCTCCTTTTCTTTTTCCTTTTTTCCTTTTTTCTTATTTTCTGTTTCTTCCTCTTCTCCTCTTAAGGAAATCAATGGATACCTATCGCTCTCGGCTTAATATATAAATCACAACAAATAACCCATACATGCTCCACTAAGATGTCTTTTCAGTACCATAAAGTAAAGCGGAGGGTGAGACAACAAAACAAACTTGTAAACAGAGTAAATTCTAAGTAAATATTAACAAACTCAGTTGGATCTTAATTATTCTCGCCTACTTATAGAATTCTTAGCAAATGAACCATCTGTTTTTTTTATTACAGCAAAATCTCTCTCTCTCTCTCTCTCTCTCTCTCTCTCTCTCTTTTTTTTTTTTTTTTATTTAAACAGAACTTAATACAAAGGAACATGTACCCAAAGGCGCACTGTCGTGTGCTACCTATTCTAAGGGTACTACAATCTATTTCTCTACAATATTTACAAGACTTAAAATAGATAATATACAAGATGGTCAGCATGTAAATGGAGCACTATTCGTTTCACTTCACTAGCACTATTCACGCACTGCACTACACTGAGTGTCACGTCACAAAGAGTGTCAGAGGAGTTGGCAGTGTCTGTCTCCACTTATGTGCCATCAGTTTGACACTGTGTGTGTTCATCTCCTGGACGTGAGGCACCGCGGCCGTGAACAAGTTCCACATCCTGGAGACGCGTCCTGCGAAGGTGCGTTGATGCTGACACCCGTGGGATCGCGGCACCTCTACGGCGTCACCACCATTGAGCACCGTTCTCGTGCTCCGTGCGGTGACTCTTAGAGGATGACGCAGCCCTGCCAGATGTGGCACTCTTTGCACCTGTGCCTTATGGAACACTACGATCGCCGCCACGTCTCTGCGGTGTTCCAGTGAATCAAGGGGACGCTCAGGCTCTGGGTGAGGTGGTAGTGCAGCATCTACTAGCCGTATGGCGCGGCGTTGGATGCTGTCCAGTCTCCTTCTGTGTGTGGCGGCACAGGACATCCAGGAGAGAGCTGCGTATTCAAGGTGGGGCCGCACCTGTGCCTTGTACAGCAGCAGTCTCCCTTCCTGTCGAGGAAACTGGCGATCCTTCTGAGAGCGGAGATCCTGTGAGAGGCTTTCTTGGCAATGGTTTTGACATGCCTGTCAAACCTCAGCCCTCGATCCACCTCCACTCCAAGTATCTTGACGTCATCTTGGAGTGGGAGAGCAGCAGCGCCAAAGACAACTTTCCTGCCATTGCTGCCATGGCGGCTGGGGACCGAGAGACAACCATTGCTTGTGTCTTCTCCGGCGCGAATGTCACTTGCCAGCGAGCACCCCACTCCTTTATCACTCGTAGCTGCTGATTGATGGCCTCAGCAGCCCGCCCACTGTCCTGGCGTGGATAGGTATAGGAGAGGGTGCAGTCATCAGCATAGGCCATGACTCCTGGCAGTAGCTGGAGAAGATCATCCACGTAGATATTCCACAGGAGTGGGCCAAGAATTGAACCCTGTGGCACTGATGCCTCCACAGGCAGGGACTCAGATGTTTGCCCGTTGACAACCACCTTGAGGCTTCTGTCCTGCAGGTAATTTCCCAAGAGTCGTAGCAAGCCACCCTGGATGCCTTTAGCACGAAGCTTTTCTAGTAATCCGTTGTGCCATACTTTATCAAAAGCTCCTGCTATGTCCAAAGCAACCACTATAGTGTCCTTGCCGTCGTCGAGGGCGTCCTGCCAATGCCTGGTGAGAAGCATCATTAGGTCGGAGGTTGACCTTCCAGGTCTGAACCCAAACTGTTGGTCTGAGAGGAGGGCATTGTCCTTGAGATGGCTACACACCACCTCTGCCACGACCCTCTCAAACACTTTACCCACCACTGACAACAGGGATATGGGTCTGTAGTTTTTTGGGTCCGTCCTGGAGCTTTTTGTGTGCAGGAACTACTCGAGCCTCCTTCCACACTGAAGGCCAGACGTTTTCCCGTACACAAGTTGTGAACTTGGGTGAGAGGGGCAGCCAGTTCCTGGGAGCATCGCTTCAGCAGGTGCGGGCTGATGTCATCAGGGCCGGTGGCTTTCTGTGTGTCCAGCCCCGCAATAATCGCTTCACCTGCTGATGCGTCACCTCCACCATGGTGACAGTCTTCTCACATTGCTGGACCAGCTGAGGCGGTGGCTGCTGTGGATTCCCGACCTTCATTTTTCCAGCAAACAAGGAAGCCAGCAACTGTGCCCTCTCCTTACTGCTGGTGGCGACAGTACCGTCCTGCTTGCTGAGGGGAGGGATGGATTCTTGGTGGCCAGTTCCTTGTTTGTCCTTAACAAGAGACCACCAAGTTTTGTTTCCTACGCCAGTGCCACACAGTTTCCGGCGCAGGCTTTCCTCCCACTTTTTTAAGGCCCACTTGCTGGTTACCACCATCCTCCTGCATGCAGCCCTGTGCAGGTCCTTGTTGCGCCGAGTCGGGTTCCTCTTGTAGCGGAGCCAGGCAGCATACTTTGCCTCGGCAGCAACACGGCAACGGTAGCCAAACCATGGCTGATCCGTCGATCTGGTGGTGTATTCCCTGTGTGGGACGTGGCGTCTCTGGAGGGCGAGAAGGTGAGAGGTGAGTGCAAGTGCTTCACTCTCTGCTCCTCCCTGTAGCAGAGTGGCCCATGGGGTGTGGGTCAGGTCGCGGCGCAGGGAAGCCCAGTCTGCTTTGTTCCACAGCCAGATGGTGCGGGTGGTGGCCTCGTCCTGAGCCACGCCCACTTCCAGCTGTGTCAGTACAGCGTGATGGTCAGAGCTGCCCACGAGCCCCAGCTGATGACACTGAAGCTTGTCTTCCTGGTAGTCTGAGATGACAGGGTCTAATGTCCCTCCTCGTTCATGTGTGGGAAGGTGACATGATCTGTCAGACCCTGCACCTCAGGAGATTCTCGTAGGCGTCTCTTTCCAGGTGGTGATTGAGATCCCCCACAATCAGCACGTGGCTGCAGCTGTGTGCCATCATCAGGTTGTCTAAGGTCTCAGTCAGGTACAAGAGTGAGTCAGGCCCTTGTCGCGGGGGGCGATACAGGGCACACAGCAGGAGGGCTGAGCGGTCTGCCAGCATTACTCGGAAGTACATCATCTCCATCATTGGAGGCGTGTCTATGTCGAGTAGCTGGGCCTGCATTCCTTCCTTGAAGCAGACAGCCACTCCACCTCCTGTTCGCTCCTGTCGGTCCCTCCTCACCCAGTGGGTGAAGCCCTGCATCCTGCCATACGTGGGCTCCACCTCACTGTTCAGCCATGTCTCGGTCACCACAACAACGTCTGCATTGTGTCGTTGCACACAGTTGTGGTATAAGTCTGCAAGGTTAGTCCGGAGACCACGGACGTTGCTAGAGACGACCTTTAGTGTGCGGCGGGGGCAAGCTGGCTGTACTCTCTCTCTCTCTCTCTCTCTCTCTCTCTCTCTCTCTCTCTCTCTCTCTCTCTCTCTCTCTCTCTCTCTCTCTCTCTCTCTCTCTCTCTCTCCCCCTCCCTTTCATCCTCCCCTCCACCACCACTCTCCCTTCCCACATCCCCTCCACCACTAGACTCCTTATCCCACCTAACTCTACTCTCCTCCTCCCACAACCCCCGCCCCACCAGTAGCCAGCATACATACCTTGTCACTCCAAAACCCCACCTCGTCCATCTCTTAATACATTTAGGTGGGCTAGTTATTTTTCCCCCCGTCGCTGTTCTGGTTTGGGAGTCGTAACATTAATTTTTGCCGCCGCATGACTGGGTGATGGGTGAGCGAGGACTGTGGGCGAGAACTGTGCCTTAGCGATCACTGTTTGGCCAGGTAGAGAGGCCAGGCGGTGTGGCGAGTCGGCGACCACTCAAGCGCCACCTCTTGTCACCTGGATTTACGCCTCGCCATAACTAACCTGCTTAAGTCACACGAACACGAGGAGGCCATGCGATTATACTTGTGGCCTGGTTTATATTGGGCTGTTTTTAAGGGATCGTTATTTAGTGTGTGTGTGTGTGTGTGTGTGTGTGTGTGTGTGTGTGTGTGTGTGTGTGCGTGTGCGTGCGTGCGTGATGGGGGAAATTAGAATGTTACTGCTGTTGTGTTAAAGAATGCATGAGGCTCTAGGTGTAACGATCATTCTTAAGCTAAATATATAGTGATTTCTTCCTAAATGTCCTTGTTTTTTTATGCAGATGAAATGTGTATAGTATATAGGAGTGCTAGTGTTGGTGTGTGAAAGAATGCATGAGGCTGTAAGTGATGTAACGATAATTCTCAAGCAAAAAATATAGTGATTTCTTCCTAAAATTGGTTGTTGTTTATGTGGGTGAAATGTGTACGTATATATCACATGTACTCTATTATTGTACAGTATAAAGTAAGTCATGGTTATAAGAGATGCACCGGTAGTTATCCAGGAAAATGTATAGTGAATTGTTCTTAAATGCATTGTTATTGAGATAGATAAGGAA
Organism: Portunus trituberculatus; assembly: GCF_017591435.1. NCBI lineage: Eukaryota > Metazoa > Arthropoda > Malacostraca > Decapoda > Portunidae > Portunus > Portunus trituberculatus. Next base: position 12,365,791 of record NC_059273.1, read on the forward strand.
AAAAAAAATATAAGAAAATCCACTCTTGTCATATATGTAGAAAAGAGAGAAAAAAAATAGATTACAGAAATCAATAATAGCAGCATGTGTAAGTGATTAAAGAAAAAAAAAAAGCTTAGACGAGTAAAAATTAACAGCAATAATTAAAGAAAAAAAAACTCTTACCTTGAAAAATAAATAAGCAAAATAAGAAACATACGAAAAAGGATGATCCAACAGATAAAAATCACCTCAAAAACTTATTTCTTCCACTTAACATTCCCTTCCCACCAGTTTCCAACAGTCACCCCAAACTGAACACCCCAAACCAGGAATTAATGAAACAAGCTCTCTCATCCTCGGGGGAGAGAGTGAGTGGGAAGATTAGGGGGATGTGTGTGAACATATTGGGGTGATTGAGGGTTTCAGGAGAGGAGGTGTAGAAAGGAGCAAGGAAGAGGGAAGTGAAGGAGGGGGAGCATATTGGCGTGATTGGGCAATGAAGGAGGGCAGGAAGGAGGGACTATAGAAAGCACCGAAAGAAGAGGAGGAGAAGAAGGAAGAGGAGGAGGAAGATATATTGGTGACCGAGAGATTGAATGGAGGAAAGGATATAGAAAAGATCAACGAAACAAGAGGAAGAACAAATGAATAAATGATTGGAAGAGGAAGAATATAAGGAGGAGGAGGAGGAGGATGTTAAATCTCACGACAAGAATTAATATTTTGACGATGGTCTCAAAGTTGCAGAAAGAAGAAAGTGACTAAAAGAGAGAATAGTGAACGAGAAGGAAGAAGAAGAAGAGGAGGAGAAGAAGAAGGAGGAGGAGGAAGAAGAGGAAGAGCAAGAGGAGGAGGAGCAGGAGGAGGAGGAGTAGGAGGAGAAGGAGGAGGAAGAGGAAGAGGAGAAGGAAATGTCGTGTAGTGGTGTGGTTATTGGAGAGGAGGGCCACTACTGATGACTTCCCATTAAAACATTACTGTCAGGATGGAGTGATGGAGTACTAGAGGCAGTAACCTTCCCTTCTTCTCTCCTTCCTCCTCTCCCTCCTTATATTCTCTCATTCCCTCCCTCCTTCCTTCCCTCCTTCCGTCCCTCCTTCCTTCCCTCCTTCCGTTCATTCCTTCGACTCCAAACCTCTCCTCCCAGTCTCGTTATTCTGAAGATTTAATAATGGGAGGGAAAATGGAGATTAAGATAAAGGAGGAGGAGGAGGAGGAGGAGGAGGAGGAGGAGGAGGACAATGACAACCAGAATGAGAAAGAAGATGAATATAAACAAAAGTGAGAAGGAGGATGATAGATTAGTATTGGTATTATGTATTCTGTGTGTGTGTCTGTGTGTGTGTGTGTGTGTGTGTGTGTGTGTGTGTGTGTGTGTGTGTGTGTGTGTGTGTGTGTGTGTGTGTGTGTTAATCAATGGGGCTCCTTCATCACCAGCACAGGAGGCGGCGCAGTGGACGGCTGGTCATGCTTATTACAGACCTCACGCGCCTTGATACATGTCCCTCCCTGTGTCCCTAATCCTCCTTATTTATCGTCAGCCCGCCTATGTGTATCACCCCAGTGTATTTGTCCCTTCCCTCACCCCTAACGGCCACTTGCACCCCCATCCCTGCCCCTCACTCACACTCTCATACATATACTAACTCACACCTACACTGATCCATTTTTTTCCTTACTCTTAAGTGCACACTCATACATACTCATACATGTATTTCTGTATTATTTTTCACTTCAGAACGTATACCATAGAAATTAATACACTTCGTTACTCTGTATATACTCCATCTGTTCTCCATCCTTTCTCTAATCCAAAATGTATCCCTAGTTTGTCTGTCTATCTGTTTGTCTTTCTGTCTATCTGTCTGTCTGTGTAGCTGTCTGTCTATCTTTTTGTCTGCCTGTCTGTCTCTCTCTGCCTCTGTCTTTGTCTCTCTCTCTCTCTCTCTCTCTCTCTCTCTCTCTCTCTCTCTCTCTCTCTCTCTCTCTCTCTCTCTCTCTCTCTCTCTCTCTCTCTCTCTCTCTCTCTCTCTCTCTCTCTCTCTCTCTCTCTCTCGTCCCCTCTAATACAGGGTTCTACAAGCAAATCCTCCCATGCACTTTCTCTCCCATGCCTCCTACAACTATACACAGTGGCGCCCTTCCTTCCTTTATTTATTTCTTTATGGTTACTGTCATATGCACACCTGTAGGCCCCATATGCTCCAAACACGCTCACCTTTACCTGTCCTGCGGTGCCTTTCTCCCTCTCTCATGCTCCCATCCATATAAGCCTTCCATATTTTGTACCTATTTTCCCTTCCTCATGTCCTTTTTTTTCCTCCCTTTCCCATATGCCAAGAATGTCACTGCCCGATGCCTTCTCCCTCTCTCTCTTTCCTCTCCCTTCCCTGTCCTCGAAATTGACTCTACGTAGAAGATAATTTATGACATTATTGAGAAGGAAGATTAAGATGGCTCGTCCTCTACTTTGTCTCGTGTGTGTGTGTGTGTGTGTGTGTGTGTGTGTGTGTGTGTGTGTGTGTGTGTGTGTGTGTGTGTGTGTGTTTGGGATTGAAGCCGCGCGGCCGCCATGTTGCCCGGTCCACTCCTCCCCATTAACGTCAAGGTAATGGCCTCTATTTCTCCACCAAATGTATGAGTCTCTGTTCATAAATTATCGCGATGTATCAACTCCGTGTGCAGGGAGGTGTTGGGGGGCGCCGTTCGCTTGTCCTATGTTGGGGCGGGGCGGGAGAGTGGCTGGAGAGGGGCGGGAAAGGGGCGGGAGAGGGAATGGTTAGGGGCGGGGCGAGAGATGTCGGGAGTGTGGGAGGGGGAGAGTTTCGGAGTGTCATAGTGTCAGGGTAAGCTAGATAGAGGACTAAGGAAGGTAAGAAAGGTAAGGAAGGTAAGGAAGATTTAGACACAGAAAGGCGACTTGGTGATGAAGGTAATGCGGAACAGGTAAAAAAAAGGTAAGTTCAGGTGAGGGGTGTGCAGGTGAGGTGTGGTGGTAAAAGGAGGAAGTAGGAACAGGTGATAAGGTGTGGTGGAAGAGGGAAGGAGAGAAGTGCAGTGTGGAAAGCAGAGAGAGAAAAAAAAAAAAATTCGGATAAGGAAGGGGAAGGGAATGGGATTGTTTGAAGGAAAGAAAAGTAAAATGGTGTAGGGACGAGAAAAAAAAAGTGGTGTGGAAAGAAGGGGAATTTGTGGTGCACTGAAGGAAGAGGGAAGGTAAAGAGAAAGATGTACGTAGAAGAAGGAAGAGAAAGATAAGTGAAGAAAGAGAAAGATTAAGGAACTAAACAACATGATTATTTGATTAAGATTATTGTGTGTGTGTGTGTGTGTGTGTGTGTGTGTGTGTGTGCGCGCGTGCGTGCGTGTGTGACAAGTCCTTCTATTGCGAAATGTGGGTAACGGCTCACAGTAATTGAAAACACAAGTCTTTCAAGTCAGTCTTTTCTCCCCTTCTCCTTCCCTCCCTCTCCCTCTCACTCCCTCTCTTCCTCCTCCTCCCTCCCTCGCCGTCGCCTTCACGCCAGAGAGGAGTGAGGGAAAAGGACAAACAATGGCCATGACACACGAAAAAGAAAATAGTCAACATAATAATTCCAACGGAGAGTAATTTAATGAACGGATGAAGCGTGAATTTAATGAGAGAGAGAGAGAGAGAGAGAGAGAGAGAGAGAGAGAGAGAGAGAGAGAGAGAGAGAGAGAGAGAGAGAGAGAGATAATACCCAAATGCTGAGAAAATAAAAGATAAAACCCATAAACATATAAGTCAAAATACTTCTATACTCTTACTTGCAGTTTATATTTAATTAAGATATTCAATTTAACATTTTCTAGCCTTTTCGCTTCATTTGAATACATGTCCGTCTTCTTTTTTTTCATTAATTTCTCTTTTTACCGGGATATCTGAAAGGCAGTTGGTAAAATATTTTGTTTACTCAGCCAAATTAAAGGCTCAGCGGGAATGGGCTTTCGGGAATCGCCGCGCTGGCTGATGAGATTTATGCGCCAATACACCTGTGCTCACCTGTAATCTCTGCCTGGGAATGGTAATAATGAGAGCAATACCTGTGCTGCTGCCGCCTAAACCACCACCACCACCACCACCACCACCACCACCACCATTACCATCTACTGCTACCACTATTACCATTACCGGACCATCGATAGTACCACATATATCAGTTATATGACTATCACCGTCACCACTGCCATTACCACCATCGTCACCGCCCCTACCACCACCACTACCACTATCGTCACTGTTACTCTTGTTACTACCACAATTTTTGTTATCATTACATTTATTTACTCGTATTAATATTTATTTGATACTATAACATAATCATGACAAAAACTACTATTACTGTTGTTACTACTACTACTACTACTACTACTACTACTACTACTACTACTACCTACTACTACCACTACCACTACTACCACTACCACTACACTACCACCACTACTACTGCACTACTGCTGCTAATAATAATAATAATAATACCACTACCACTACCACCACCACTACTACTACTACTACTACTACTACTACTACTACTAGCACCACCACTACAAACACCACCACCACTACCATAACTATTACTACTACTACTATACTATTACCACCATTACAACAAGAACAACAACAATAACAACAACAACAATGAAAACAACAACAACATTAGGAATAACAACATAATATAAATGTTTACACTAGCACCATTAATTATAACAACATTAGTCCCCACACACACACACACACACACACACACACACACACACACACACACACACACACACACACACACACACACACACACACTGGCAAAAACTCCCCAGGCCCAATAATGCATTTAATATGTATGCGAGTAAAACTGATCCTTAATTTGCATAGTAAGTGATTCTGGCAAGCGGGGTGGGACGGGGCGGGGCGGGGCAAGGCTGGGCGGGTGGGTGGGGATGAGCAAGGGAGAGTTAGGGTCGGATGGGGCGGGACAGGGATGGGTGTGGTGTCTTCCGTCTCCTACGTCACTCTAACTGTGTATACCTAAAGGAGGAGGAGGAGGAGGAGGAGAAGATAAAGGAGGACAAGGAGTTTCAAGAATGTCAACTAGGACAGTAAACAAAGCTTCTCTTCCTCCTCTTGTCCTTTCCCTTCTCCTCCTCTTTTATTCCTCCTTTATCTCATCTTTCCTCTACTTTTATCCACCATTTTCAAGTTCATTCTTCGATATCCCTCTACAGTCGATTATCTCTCTTTTTTTATGCATTTTTTACTCCTACATCTTTCCTCTTAATCCCTATGCAGCGGCAGGGAGGGAGGGAGGGAAGGAGGGAGGGAAGGAGGAAAGGAGGGAGAGAAGGAGGAACCGGGGCGTGTTAGGTGGCAGTGTCTATTTCCTTGTTTTGATTGGAAGTTGTCTGTGTGAGGGGGAGTGTTGTTGTGATCGGTGGCAAGACTTGTGTTGTCGTGTTTTTGGTGTGTCTTTCTCTCCTCCTGAAGCGGATTTTGGTGTTGTTTTGGTTTATTGCTTATTTGTGTTTGATTCTTTTTTTTTTATTATTTTCATATTTTTCATATATTTTTTGTAGGAATATTTTTTTTTTGTTTAATTAAGTTTAAGTTTGTTACATTCTTTGATTTGCTTTATTTATTTGGTGTGATAATATGTTAGTTTTTTTTCTTTTTTTTTCAATTTGTCAGCGTTTTCTGGCCTTGTCTTTTCAATATTGCGTTATTTCTTGTTGTTTTCTCCTTTTCAATTAGCTTCTTTATGATATTCAGATCTTGGTACTAATTTTCATTTTTTATTCTCTTCTTTCCTCAAAATTAGATTGTTATATTAGAATTTTATGACTTTTTTCGTTTTTGCTTTATAGTGTGAATCATACCTCACTTGTTGAGTTAAATTTTCTTGATATTTTTTTTTCACCTTATTCGTAGTAATTATATGTAACTCTCTCTCTCTCTCTCTCTCTCTCTCTCTCTCTCTCTCTCTCTCTCTCTCTCTCTCTCTCTCTCTCTCTCTCTCTCTCTCTCTCTCTCTCTCTCTCTCTCTCTCTCTCTCTCTCTCTCTCTCTCTCTCTCTCTCTCTCTCGTATCATTCCTGTTTCCTATTTTTCTCTCAGATAACCGAGTCTTTGTCCTCACGACAGAGAAAAAGAAAAAAAAATATGAAACTTCGATCTAATATTGAAAAAAAAGCACGGAAGACAGGGAGAGGAAGAGGACAAAGGAGGGAGAAGGAGGGGCAGCAGAGAAAGGAAGAAGGTGGAGGATGGGAAGCAGAGATGGAGGTAGCAACAGAAGAACGAAGGGGGAAAAAAAAGTAAAATTTCGTGTGTTAATAAACAGAAGAATGTATAGAGGTGGTAAAGACTATAAAGAACAACAAGAATGAAAAAAAAGGAGAGAGAAGAAAAAGGAAGGACAAATAGTAAATTAGAAAACAATACTAGAAATAATCTAAGATATAATTAATAATGAAATAAGTGAAAAGGCAATGACAAAGGGGGAGTAGATAAAGAGGAAAATATATGAAAAAGACTATGAAAATAAGAGCAATGGTGAGAATTGTGAAAGGAGTGGATGGGGAGGAAGCGAGAAGGCAAGACATGTGGAAGAAGGAGAAAAGAGTAGGTGAGGAGGCAGAGGGAAGGTTGGAGATGGGGGGGGGGAGCGGTGGGTGACGAGAAGCTGGCCTGGTATGGATGCGAGAAACGGAGGGCCTGACTGGAGCTGAGTCTGGGAAATAGTAAACATTGTGTGTGTGCCGTGCGTGAGGCGGAGGGTGGGGCTCACACACACACACACACACACACACACACACACACACACACACACACACACACACACACACACACACACACACACACACACACACACACACACACACACACAGGTCAGTCTTAATCTCCACAATTGTAGGTTTAATGTAAAAAAAAAAAACGAAGAGGAATATAAAAAGTTATATTTTCTGGGTTATACAAAAGAAAATGTGGAAAAAGCAAGAAATTTTACAATTTGAGTGAAACATGAAGTTCATTTTTTTTCTTTTTCATTTCTTTTCCCTGACCATTTTTCAATTTGTGTCATTTCATCGTCCGGCCTTTTCCAGTAACGTGTTTCGTACGTGATTCCTTCCTGTTTCCCTTCTCCTTCCTTTCTCTTTCTTCTGTCAGCGTCTTAATTTCTTAGCTTTCTTTTTCGTTTTCATTTCCTTCTCTCCTTTTATTTTGTCTTTCTTTATCAACCAGTTTCCTTGTTCCTTCTCTTTCTAGGTCCTCTATCAATCTTTTTTTTTTTTTTTACTTTCTTCTGCACCCTTTTTTCCCCTTCACATTTCTTCCCTTCCCTTCTGTTCTCTCCCATTATTCTCCCTACTTCCTTCATATTTCTCTCATATTTCTTCATATTTCTCATTTCCTTTCACTTGCTAATTAATTTTCTTTCCTAACTTAGTTCTCATTTCTTTCCTACTTCCATTATTATCATTCTTATCCTTCTTACTTCTTTCTAATTATGATTTTATGTTATTCCTTCTCCTCCATTCCATGCTTAGTCTTCATTTCCCCTCTCTACTAATCTCTCTTGATATATTTTTACCATTTATCTTGCTTTTTGTACCCCTCTCTCTCTCTCTCTCTCTCTCTCTCTCCATGTGCTGTAAATAATCTGAAACATCTGAATTTCAATACGAAATTCCCCGCTACATAATTCTCTTTAATTCTTCTATACGATATAATCCAGAGAGGGGGAAAAAATACCTTGTTAACATGCAAATCTGAAATTGTACCTGATAGATTTCACCTTTTTTTTTTTTTTTTTTTTTACTTTACTAATTTTTCTTACTTGTAATCTAGGGAGAGAGAGAGAGAGAGAGAGAGAGAGAGAGAGAGAGAGAGAGAGAGAGATGAGGGGGATAAAGACAGACTGACTTGCTTCCGATTCACTAAAGTTGATGACAAATTGGACATATGTTTCCTTTCTCTCTCTCTCTCTCTCTCTCTCTCTCTCTCTCTCTCTCTCTCTCTCTCTCAGGCACATCATCCTGGAAAATCAAAGTAATTCCCTTTTATTTCTCCTTTTCTTACTTATTAGAAGAAGGAAATAAAGAAATATATTCACATAGCTTTAATCATCGTATTATAGTATCATACATTGCAATATATTTCAATGTCAACTCTCGCTATCAATTTTCTTTCTTTGTCAATACTGAGATCACTTTGTTAAATGATTTGGATAGACTTCATAGGAAAAAAAGAAATGGTAAGTGGTTAATTTCGTCTTTGCTAGATTATCGAAATCTTAAGAGACTGCAATTTAAAGGAATGAGTCTTAAAAAATATATGCAGGTGAATCTGGGAGAGATTGTCAGGGAGCGGTCAGGATTAAAGATATATAACATACAAAATAACGTGGTACTTGCTGGTTTAAGTTCATTTTTTGCGTCATGTTACACACTTCCCGGTATTTCTTTTCCTCCAGAGTCATGCTAACAAATCCATAATTAATGCAGAGCTGACTGAAAAGATAGATTATTGTGAGAGGTTCCCAGAAATGAAAGACGAGAGGGAGAGAGAGAGAGAGAGAGAGAGAGAGAGAGAGAGAGAGAGAGAGAGAGAGAGAGAGAGAGAGAGAACTAAAAAAAATATGCATGAAAAGGAAAACTGTGCCAAACATGACTTGTATGATAAACAAATAAGCATTAATAAAGATGATACGTTGAAGGAAAAAGTAAGGATAATGAACCCACGTTGTAATAGAAGAGGAAGGAATAGGAGGAGAGGAAAGGGAGGGAAGAGAGGTAAGAGAAGGGAGGGAAGAGAAGGGAGTGAGAGAGGAAGGGAGGAAGGGAACAAAGGCCGGGAAATCAATCAGCAATTTGAGGAGTTTCCGCAAGTCTGTAATTTTTTTTTTCCTTTGGGTTTTCATCTCCTCTTGATGTCGAAGAGTAATTTGGAACAGGAGGACAGGAGGAGGAGTAAGAGGAGGGGAGGAAGGAGGAAGAGGAGGAGGAGGAGGAGGAGCACAGGATTAATGTCAAATAATAACACGGTAAAATCACTGAAATAGACGATGGAAGTGAATGGAAGAGAGACAGAAGAATAGGAAAGGAACTTGGGAGTTGCAGTAATACGATAAATGATAAAGAGTGACTGAACGAATAGGTAATGCAAGAATGACAGTCGCTGTGCTGTTTGAGAACACGAAACACAAAATAACTCACTAGTAACATTGAAATCTACTGTGGAATTGAATGAAAGAGAATGAAAAAAAAAAACAGGATAATAGCTTTGAAGTTACAAGAATATGAAAAGGGATGAATATTAAGAGAGAAAAAAAATCGCTTCACTCTTGCCAAATATCTCTTGAAAACTGTGAGAAAGAATAAAACGTAAACAAAACAAGTAAGAAAGAGAAGGTCACTGCATTGCCTACAGAAGAGAAGCGAGGCAAAACAACACGACCGTCTCCAGTTAATCTCTTTTACTCTTGAAGAATGCAAAAACTGAGGAGACTTTTGAGGTGAGGCTTCCCTCGTTGCCCTTCTCTGCCGGGGTACGATCTGAGTCCTCCCCTGAAGCCTCCCTGGGGTCAAGGGTGCGCTTATCCCTCCGTGGAGCGTCCCTGCTATTTCAAACCCCTCTCCTTTTCCAGTATCTTTTCCATTAATCTCTTATTCCGGTATATCTCGGCCTGTTTAGCTACATCCATCTCGGCTTTCTTCCAGCGCTCTCTCGCCTCCTCCGTCTCCTCCCGTACCTCCTGCCCCGCCTCTGCGAAAGCGCGCCCCACAATGTACATGTAGAGAGAGATTATGAGCAGGTCCAGTCCAGCCATTTCTTGCTACTTTGGACTCGAAAATAAATAAAAAAAAGATACGATATTGAAAAAAAAATATAATTAGACATGTTACTTATACACCATTACCACGATTCCTACCACCATCACCACAATCACCACCACCACCACATCATCATCATCATCATCATTACCATTATCAAACAGCAAACAAATTCAACCACTAACACTAACAGACAAAACACAAAAAACACCAAAACACCACAAAAACACCAAAAGAAACCCGCCTCTTACGCAAACCCCTTAACCACACTCCTTGAAATACCATTACCTGTCTTTACCTTCCTTTCGATCCCCTTATCCTACCTTTTCCACCTTCTATTCCCTTGCATCCCATTCCTTAACGCCCACCCCGTCCACCGCCCCTCCCCATCCCTCTCGCCCTCCTTGGACAAACTTCTAAGGCGTCAAACTTCAGTAAGTGGCGTTCCAAGTGAATAGGCAGTTATCGGGTTCCCTGAGCTCCGGCGAGGGAAGTTTATTGTGTGTTTTGCATTTTATAAAGGTACAGGAGGAGGAGGAGGGAGGAGGAGGAGGAGGAGGAGGAGGAGGAGGAGGAGGAGGAGGAGGAGGAGGAAAGGTGATAGTGTGAACTTGAATCAATGCAACTTTCTTTCCCTTCTTGTTTTCTTTCCCTCTCTTTTTCTGACGAGTTTTCTTAAATTTTCTTCTTTCTTTCTTTCTTTTTTTGTTATTTTAGCCAATATTCCTTTCTCATCTTTCTTCTCTTCTTCCTCTTTTTATCTTCCTCTTCTTTCTCTTTCTCGTCCTCCTCAGCGTGTAAAGATGGACGAATGGAAGAAGATAGTTGATAAATAAAATGAAGAAAAGAAGAAGGAAAATGGGAAGAGAGGGAGGAGGAGGAGGAGGAGGAAGAAGGACAGGAAAGGGAGGAGCTAAGGGTCATTTTCAACCAACTTTGGCCGTGAATTTGGTTTCCGTGACGTTGCTGCCCCATCGTGTTCCTGGCCCCACGCCGAGAGAGAGAGAGAGAGAGAGAGAGAGAGAGAGAGAGAGAGAGAGAGAGAGAGAGAGAGAGAGAGAGAGAGAGAGAGAGATTTTGGTTATGACTCCTCCTTAGCCATCATTCTTATCATCATTCACTTTCATTCTTACTTAACATAATCTAAGTTGAATTTCTTCTTAACGTTTAATGAAGAGAACAATTATTACTCTCCTTATTTCCTTGTTATTATTATTATTATTATCATTATTATTATTATTATTATTATTATTATTATTATTATTATTATTATTATTATTATTATTATTGTTATTATTATCAATCACTTTCAAATCTCATTCTTACTTAACACAATCAAAGTTTAAAATTCATCTTTAAATTTTACGAAAAAAAAATAATAGAACTACTAGAACTTAATTACGTGTGTGTGTGTGTGTGTGTTTGTGTGTGTGTGTGTGTGTGTGTGTGTGTGTGTGTGTGTGTGTGTGTGTGTGTGTGTGTGTGTGTGTGTGTGTGTGTGTGTGTTTATATATAGAAGCGTTGGTTGTGGCCAGTTGTGTGAGTCTATATGTATAGCAGCGGTGTGTGTGTAGAAATGTGTGCGTCTATGTTTGTGTGTACGTGTGTGTGTACGTGTGAGTGTTTGTGTTACGTGCCCAGAAGAGTCCTGACCTAAACCTCCGTCCTCCTCCTCCTCCTCCTCCTCCTCCTCCTCTTCCTCCTCCTCCTCCTCCTCCTCCTCCTCCTCCTCCTCCTCCTCCTCCTCCTCCTCCTCCTCCTCCCCTTCCTGCTCCAACTCCAGTTCGTGCTTCGTCCACACTCATTCTCCTTGCTGCTCACCCTAACCTCCTCCTCTTCTTCCTCCTCTTTCTCCATTTCCTCCTCCTCTTCCTTCTTCTTCCCTGACTTTCTCTAAGATTCCAGAAAACAACGAACACGAACAACGAAAACGGTAAAAACTAACTTACCAACCCTGACATAGAGACCAAAACCCAGTAACGTGCCAAGGGATTACTGGGGGCGGCTGGGGAGAGGGGGTGAAGGGAGCGATCAGGCGGGGAAAGAGATCAATTAGGTTCTTGAATGGCACCGATATGGAGGCTGATTAAGAAAAGGAGAGTAATCTATGCAGAGGCCTATAGAACCTTCGCCACCATCCAGCTGCTCTCCTGTGGCCTCTTGAAGCAACGTCAGGAGGCAGAATGGTGTTAAAAGGCATAAGGAGACGTATAAAAATATTCTCAGATGCTGTACTCTCTCACAACGCCTTTTTTCAGACACTACAGAGATAATTAACCATTTTTTACGGCGTTTTTTCTTGTTATTGATAAAGATATCTCATTAAAACACCACGAAAACCATAAAATAAATCTTCAAAAATAGAAATTCAACGAAAACTCATTGAAAGACTGATGGAGTTAGGAAAGAGAGTGAAGGAACAATAAACAAGAAAAAAAATAAGAAATTAGAAATATTAAAAGAATAAGTAAAAGGTCGATGAATAAGTAGCAAAAAAATGGAAATAGTACAAAAGAGAAGAAAGAAGGTAGTGAAAAAAAGACAATAAATAGGAAGAAAAATGGAAGGAAAAGGGAAGGTAAATGAAGGAAAATCAGAAGGCATGAAGGAGAGAAGAATTAGTGTCTTTAATCCCTTAAGTGAGACGTGATTTGAGAGAGAGAGAGAGAGAGAGAGAGAGAGAGAGAGAAATCACAAAGAGAGAGGACAAACAAGCATCAGGCGGACAGATGGTCGTGGATTAAGAGGCGGAAATAAACAGTGTGACTCTCCCCTCTCCCTCTCCTTCTTCCTCTCCCTCTCCCACTCCCACACCCACTTCTTCTCCTCTCTCTCTCTGTCCATCCTACCAATCCCTCCGTCCTCTCCCTTACCCTCTTACTTCCTCTCCACTCTCTCACTAATCTTATTCACGTCTTCTAAGTTTATTCCCCTTTCGTGATTCTCTCTCTCTCTCTCTCTCTCTCTCTCTCTCTCTCTCTCTCTCTCTCTCTCTCTCTCTCTCTCTCTCTCTCTCTCTCTCTCTCTTTATTTATGCATTTTTTTTATGATTTCGACAGTTTCCTCTTTTTTTTTTCTCTTTCCCTATCACTCCCTCCTATTTTTTGCCTCTTTTCTTCATTCTTCCTTATTTCCTCCCAGGGTTTCAATGTGGGGAAATCTTAAGTCACTACGAGAGAGAGAGAGAGATAGATAGATAAATAGATAGATAGATAGATAGATAGAGAGAGAGAGAGAGAGAGAGAGAGAGAGAGAGAGAGAGAGAGAGAGAGAGAGAGAGAGAGAGAGAGAGAGAGAGAATCGTTCAATCATACAAACACACAATCACACATTAGTAATACAGCCTTCCCGTGACCTAGTTTAAGTTAACAAAACAACAATGACCTGAAATGAGGCGGAAGTCACGTGATCAGGTCGTGAGTGGAGCAGAACAGAGTCACTCCACATTCGCACACGTCTTAATCAGTCGATATTCATACCAGACTGTCTGTATTACCCCCTAGACAACCTACGCCTCTTCAAACCACTAGTAGCCCCTCCCATACGTAACCATAAGACCGAGACTCCCTATTCCCTTGCTCTGTTACATGTGCCTCTTTTGCCTCCCGTAGGACAAGGGATGTATTATTCTCCCTAGCCACTGGAAGTCACGGATATCACAAGACTTCGATCAATACACATTTTTACCTTCAAAAACCTTATGGAGGGAAGCTAAGAGAGGTCCAGTATACCGCTTCATCCTAGCATTACCTCTAGTCTCTCGTTCCCTTACCGTGCAGGGTCTCTAGTCCAACACATGCCTTCCCTTCCCTCCCCTCTGCTATCCAAACCCAATTGAAAGGACACTAAAATCTGTGGGTGATATGAATGAGATTTTCCCGAGAAGCAGCTGCCCCTGGAATAGCTGGTGAAGAGGCGAGAGGGAGAAGGAGAGGGACAGAGGGGCAGAAGGAGAGGGCTAGTCAGGGCTCCAATCAAGGGAATTAAGGGAGGTATTGGGTTTCATTCATTTTAATGTTGAAATAATAGGATCATTTTATTATGGTCTCAACGGCTGCAGGTGAGGCTGGGAGGGGAGAGAGAGTGGAAGAGAGAAGAGAGAGAAAAAAAATAATAAACGGGGAGGAAAATAGTGACTTTGAAGAGGCCTATGGAAATGCATGAGGACAAATGAGAAGTATGAGGAAGTATTGGAGGTTAAAGAGGATAAAGACAATTAGTTGATTCTCTCTCTCTCTCTCTCTCTCTCTCTCTCTCTCTCTCTCTCTCTCTCTCTCTCTCTCTCTCTCTCTCTCTCTCTCTCTCTCTCTCTCTCTCTCTCTCTCTCTCTCTCTCTCTCTCTCTCTCTCTCTCTCTCTCTCTCTCTCTCTCTCTCTCTCTCTCTCTCTCTCTCTCTCTCTCTCTCTCTCACTCTCTCTCGAGAGAGAGAGAGAGAGAGAGAGAATGCAAGCACCCATATAAGAAAACCCACAGGTAAATATCAAATATCACATTAAATACACCTGTTCTTTTTAGATCTCACATTTCACATCACTCCAAAAAGCCAAAGAAATAAGGGAAGTGATCTTACCTTTCCTTTTTTCCTTTCCTTTTCTTTCCTTTTCAGTACATTTTTTTTCCCACCCTTCCTTACTTACCTCTCCTCTCTCCACTACTCTCCACCCATATTTTTTTCCACCTCTCTCTCTTCCTCTCTTCTCTTACGTTCTTTCTCGCTCACACAGCCTTCAGACAACATCAATAGCGTTCATCAGTTCCGTGAAAGGACGTGGGATGGATCAGACGTCATTCAAAATCATTTTCGCAAACGCTAATTACATCTGACGCGTCCTCACAGTCCCAGCGCTGCCGAGGCCGACCGTGAGACCTCTCGTTGGAGTTTGCGTGGGACCTGCCGCCTGCCTACCCGTGCCTCCCGCTGCGGGCCAAGGGAAGTAAAGGGCGTCAGGTAGAGAGGCAAGGGCAGGGAGAGGCAGGATAAAGACTTGACGGTGGAAAAGACAGACTGATTGAATGACAGACAAGAAAGGGAGGAAAAAATATATATTAGTTCTGAACTAAGAGACTGCGGGAGTTGACCGAGAGAGAGATAGAGAGAGAGAGAGAGAGAGAGAGAGAGAGAGAGAGAGAGAGAGAGAGAGAGAATTGGTACGAACTGAAATGACGGGGAAGGAAATGACACACGGAGAAAAAAAGAAATTCAAGAAGGAATAAAATCAAAAGAATAAGTCATGAAAAGAAATACGAGAATTAGAGAAAATAAATGAAAAAATAAATAAAACTAAAAAGAACCAGAGAAGAACAATTAAGCAATAAG
>NC_059273.1:12388437-12395937 GCF_017591435.1 Portunus trituberculatus
TATAGTAGTAGTAGTAGTAGTAGTAGTAGTAGCGGTAGTAGAAACAGTAGTAGAAATATAGCTGTAGTAGTAGTCCTAGCAGTAGTAGTAGTAGTAGTAGTAGTAGTAGTAGTAGCAGTAGCAGTAACAGTAATGGTAGCTGTGGCCCCTTAACACTTCCCCTATAACTGATAAACTTCCGTAACAAACTAACAATACCTGTAAAACTCTAACATACCACGCAACTTCCACTCAACTTCCTACATATTTCAGAAACTCATACCACGCACTCCCTTTCAAGTCCTTCCACTCCTTCAGTAGACAAACACCACCCACAGAAACATTCCACATCATCCACCTTACATCACACATTCTAAGCCTATCACGTACAGGAAACGTCACTCGAGTCTCCACGTATAGTCTCGATAAAGAAAAGCATTCACAACTATCTTTGTTTTTTTTCACCTCTACTTAGCTGAGAACCTTATGGAGATTTCTCATTAGTCCCTTCCTCTGCTCGCCTGCCATGTATGTAGCTCTCCCATGAACACGGCATAATGGGAGGAGAAGAAGGCTATTTGTCTCATAACTCTCCTCTCCACTTAGTCTCCAGTCTCCTACAGTCTCTCACTCTTCTCCACAATATTGCATCTACGTATATTTTTTTCTTTTTTTTTTGCGGGTCTTATCACGGACAGTTTTCGTGCATTTGCCATTTGCGTGCCTCCTCTCCTCACGTGTGTGTGTGTGTGTGTGTGTGTGTGTGTGTGTGTGTGTGTGTGTGTGTGTGTGTGTGTGTGTGTGTGTGTATGCCGAGTCTCATTCCTGCTGTGTTCGTCCTCCTAATGCAGAAATTTTTAGTGTGTTGTGAGTCCTTCCTTGCTTCTTAGTAATGGTAGAGTGATGGAAGTTGCCTTTTTTTTTCTTTCACTCTCTTTATTGTGTTCTTGTTTTCCATATTGCCCTTTTTCTTCATTTTTTTTTCCTTTTAGTGCCTTTTCTATTGTTTTTAGAGGGTGAGTTGGTTTACTGTGTCACTTTAGTATATAATTATTGGTATTATTAAGATTTTAGTTTATTAGCACAGTATTTTAGTGATATAATACAAACATGTGTTAGATTCCTTTTTCTTGTAGTAGATATTGTTGTTGTTGCTGTTGCTGGTGGTGGTGATGGTGGTTGTGGTGGTGGATTTTTGTTGTTTGTTGTTGTTATACCTGTTGTTTGTGTCTGGCGTTGTTGAATAAAATTTGTATTGCCACATTATGCCGCTCTGCAACCACTTGGTCTGGGTAACTTGAATAAAATAATAGTTCACTACGAGGAAAATTTGTCTCGGTGGCCAGACCTCAGCAGGCGCCCACACCTCTGTCTCTCCCCCTTCTGTTGCCTCACCAACGCCCCTCCACCCGTCTTATGTGCCTCGTCACACCTTCCATCTCTATCCCATTCCCTGCCGCCCTCCCTTCCTGATTTTATTCCCTTTCCTTCCCTTTCATTCCATCCCCTTCTCTCCCTTATCTTCCTCACTCCCTTCGCCGTCTAACTCCCTTCCTGGTTTTACTCTCCTTCCCTTCCACTCCTTCCCCTACTCTCCCTTCTCTGCCTAACACCCTTCATATTTTTACTCCCTTTCCTTCCATTCCATTCCAGCTTATATCTTTTCCCTGCCTCATTCCCCTCCTCCTTTTACTCCCTTTCCTTCCTTTCCATTCCATCCTCTTCTCTCTTTTCTCTGCCTACACCCTTCCTTGTCTAATTGTTGTCCTTTTTATCTCCTTCGCCAGTCACTTAAGAGCTTTGAGTTTTGTTAGGAGACTGGCACACATCTACAATCTAATACTTTATCTTATGTTGTGTGTTTATAATTTGCTTACCTAAAGGAATATTATGCAAGTTTTTATATTTCTATTAATTTGACTGGTTGCTGAAATACCTGTTCTTCTTTGGCAGGTGTGTGTGTGTGTGTGTGTGTGTGTGTGTGTGTGTGTGTGTGTGTGTGTGTGCGGCTATACCGAAGACCAGAACTTCTTGCCGGTAGAAAAGGTAAAGAACTGATTTTGATTTTAAACAGGTGTTAGAGAGAGAGAGAGAGAGAGAGAGAGAGAGAGAGAGAGAGAGAGAGAGAGAGAAGAAACATATAATATCACTAAACCAACGTAGATGAGAGACAGATAAGAAAACAAAACAGACATAGAAAATATAGAAAAAAAAAAATCAGTAAAGCAGTACAAAAAGAGAGAAAAAGAAAAGGGAGAAAAGAACACAAATGAATAAACCACAACAGCAAACCTCAGGCGAACCGTTTTTCCTGTTGGCAATGGACAGCCGGCGTCTCGCGATAAGTGAAAGCAAAAAGACTCGTTTAATTAGCGCACGCAGAAGGGCACTTAGGGCAACATTACTTGACTGCCTATTAGTGTGGCATTTTTGGCGCACATACCGAGAAGGGAAGGGATGCCGCCCAACCAGCCAGCCAACATTGTGATAAACCAACACACACACACACACACACACACACACAGAGAGAGAGAGAGAGAGAGAGAGAGAGAGAGAGAGAGAGAGAGAGAGAGAGAGAGAGATAATTTCCTCCACATATATTATAGAGGAGTTACGTATCTTATTACACGCTAAAAATATCAGCAACAACAACAAAAAACGCACAACCCAACGAAAAAACACACCCCATGATAAAGGTAACCTCTCACACACACACACACACACACACACACACACACACACACACACCCTCTTTCCCCTCCACCCACACAAATAGCACCTCCCTGACCACCTCCCCCCTATCACACAGCACAACAATCATAGCTAGGCAAGAAACAAGCAGGAGAGACGGCATGCATCAAAGAGAAGTGTGGGAGGGGTGTCGGAGGCGCGGCGGGAAGGCTGTGCGGTTCTCCGGGCCACACGTGCAGGGTATTACTGGTTATTAATGCTGAGGATTAAAGAGAAACGATGCCTTAGATGAGGGTGCCTGAAAAATTGTTCCTCTTCCTCTACTCTTCTTCGGGTTTTCCTTTGCCGCATCATAAGGGAGGGAGGAATAATAAAAGTGGGAGCAGGAGGAGGAAGAGGAGGAGAAGGAGGGATACTGTAGGGAATTAGAAAAGAAGTGAAGAAATAAAATGGTAGAAAAATGAGAGATCCTAGATAGATAGATAGAGGAGTAAAGGAAAAAAAAAGGTCTTAAGAAAATCGAGAGAAGAGAGGTAAGACAGTAGCGCTTAGGAAAATGATGGAAAAAAGTTTGGAATAATAGAAACGAGATAGGTAGAAGAGGGCATGGAAGAGGAGTAATGGAAGAAATAAAAAAAGAAATTCGAAATTAGGTATAAGAAGTAAATGATTAAGGGAAGAATAATGAAAAGTCGACCGAAGAGTTATGATTTATAGGTTTAACGTTTTAACTTCCATCCCAAAGGGTGAAATATGTATACTGTACCATTTATTAAAGCAGATAAAAGAAATCACTAACTACGAAAGAAAAATTCCTCAAGAAAACGAGAAGACAAAAGAACTAAAAGGGAAAATACCGAAACACATTAATCTAAAAAAAATATGAAATAAAAAGATAATAAAACATTCTTATCAAACTTATAAGTAAAATGGAAACAAGAGAAACAATCCCTAACTTCCCCCCTAAAAAAAACTCGATAAAAGGTCCCACTAAGCCATGACAAGGGAACAAGAGAGTTAGCTCAGGCACAGTCACTCCATCTGAAAGGGATCAGAAGTAGGGTGCAAATGGATCTATCCCGCGGGTACCATCTTCCTGACACTCACACGATTTATGCCACGAGGGGAACATTGGCGAGACAAGAAACGTCCCAGAGAGAGCTCCCGTGAGACGCTGCCCCCGACCAGACGTACCCGAAATTAAGTTATTTTCCCGCTACCAATTGTCACACGTCCCCCCTGGTCAACCCCCCAAAGCCCCGTGACGTGCGCCGGGGTGTCTCCTGGGAGTCTCTTTTCGTATTGACAAATGAAGCGCCGCCTGGGGTAGAGAAATCCAGTCCTATGATTTTTTTTTTTTTTTTCAGGGGTTTAGAAACAGGTGACCGATTTGGTATGTTGTATAGAAGTAATTTGTTATGATTTATGGGGTTATTTTCTTTATTTTTGGATGAAGTACAGTGTAAAGAGATTCAAATGTGTGGGGTTCTTTGAAAAGGATGACAAAGAGAGGTGCTGGATTTGAGATGTGGAAAGCGAAGTAGATTGTCCGTTATTATTCGTAGCGTGTTCATAGCTTGTTTTTCCTTTTCGCAATACTACATATCTGCTAAAATATCACTAGAATCACCATTAGTTGTGTTGCAGTTGTTTCTTACTCTTTGGTAACATTTAGTACTTGTTAAACTTTCACCAATAGCATCATTAGTAACCCTTTTTCACTTTGACTAGAGAATGTTTGCTCAAATATCAATCGAACAATCAAAACACGTAAGATATTCCACTAACTTTCAATATAATATGTTAAACTTAATCGGAATACAACACTAAAACCTTCAGAAATATACACACAGCACTCCAGCACTCCCACACCACACTCCATCACCACGCTCTCCACACAACATCACGTACGAGAGTTAAGTCAAGAGAGTCAATAAACCAAGTAAGCATCGTCATAAACCCGAATATCTGACGCGAGAGAATTGGTACCTTTTACGGGTCCCATCGCAGCGAGAACCAATAAATCGTGCCTCGTTAAACCCAATACGGCACACTGCTAATGGTAACACTGCCACACTGACGGACAAGCCGCTCCTCCGTCTAGATTTGTGGCACTTTTTACCTCCGTCACCCTCGCCTCATTCCCATCACGTGCTCAAAAATTGCTACAGGTTTTGACTCGCTTTCCTAAACCACTTAGATTTATGTGATGCCTTCGTCCACAACGCCCGCCCGTGCCCTTTCCGCCAGGTCCTAATATCTGGGATGACGAGGCTTGTGCATGCTCCTGTCAGTCACTCGCCTTGTCTTCACGCTGCTGTTAAGGCGGTGAATGCCCATAGCGTGTGTTCAATGCAGCGCAACTCTCCACCTGTCACTTGGTAAACGATAGTGTGAGTGAGTGGGTCTCGATTTCTGTTTGTCATATGTGAGGGAAATGAATGTGGAGAGTAAATAAACGAGGAGGGGGAATATGAAAAGAATGAACATTAGAAAGAGAAGTGAAGGAAGGTGAGGAGTTAAAGATATGAAAAATGGAATGAGAACCAGGAAATATGAAGAAAATAAAAGATAAAGATGAAGTAGAACAAAAAAAAAATAAAAGAGAAGAAAATAATAGTAAGAAGAAGACGAAGAAGAAGGACAAGAACAAGAAGAAGAAAAAAAAACAAGAAATAATCAAAAAATACAAAAAAACAATAGAAAATTGAGAAAATAAAGAAAATAAAGAATAATTGGGAAAGATTAAAAAATGAGAAGAATATAACAAAAAAAAGAGAAGACGAGGAACAAGAGAACAACACACAGACAAACAAAAACAAAGACAAATTCAGGGATGAAAATTGAACACATCGGAATATAATTTTGTAATTTTCCTTCGTGCTTAAGTTAATAATGTTCACCCATTATATCAGATCACTGCCATCTGTATTGCCCGGACGCGAATGAGAGAGAGAGAGAGAGAGAGAGAGAGAGAGAGAGAGAGAGAGAGAGA
The DNA here is from genome assembly GCF_017591435.1 of Portunus trituberculatus. Lineage (NCBI taxonomy): Eukaryota > Metazoa > Arthropoda > Malacostraca > Decapoda > Portunidae > Portunus > Portunus trituberculatus. The sequence continues at coordinate 12,394,103 of NC_059273.1, forward strand.
GAATGAATCCTTGTATTGCAATGCTAATACAGAGATGTAATTTTGATTTTGTTTCTCCAATGTGTTATGATTGCATAATCTCTCTCTCTCTCTCTCTCTCTCTCTCTCTCTCTCTCTCTCTCTCTCTCTCTCTCTCTCTCTCTCTCTCTCTCTCTCTCTCTCTCTCTCTCTCTCACACACAAACACATTTCCGCAAAGACACATCTCCTGTTCCACCTCTCCCCATACACACCTCCTCCCCCCACACACACCACCAATCACCCCACACCTATCGCTCCGCCTCCCTCTCTCTCTCACTTGCCTTTCCCCTACCACTGCCTCTGCCCCTACACGGCTGACGCTCTCAAGATTCATAGCGCTCGCGATCGCTTCCGTCACCCGCTAAGCCTTAATCTACGGCCAGGAATTAGTACGGGTGTAATTAGAGTACTTAGGTAGATTTAATTGAGATTACCTGTCGGGGAGCGCCAGGTGTGTCCACGCTATGCCTGATGTATTGCATTTAGGCTGTACTGTTGGGGTGTGTTGGTGGTGGTGTGTTGCAGGGCTGGGGGAAGGTGGGAAGAGGGTGTTGTGTTGTGTTGTGTGTGTGTGGAATGGTGTGTGTGTGGTGCTGTGTGTGTGTGTGTGTGTGTGTGTGTGTGTGTGTGTGTGTGTGTGTGTGTGTGTGTGTGTGTGTTATGGCATTGTGGTCCTGTGTGTGTGTGTGTGTGTGTGTGTGTGTGTGTGTGTGTGTGTGTGTGTGTGTGTGTGTGTGTGTGTGTGTGTGTGTGTGTAGTGAGATCTTTTATGAATTTGGGAGAGTGCTGAAAGGGCAAAAAAATAAAAAAAAATAAAACACTTGTTTATATGATCACTGAAATAAAGAAGGAAAAGAAAATAAAGACAGAAACAAGTAAAAGGTTAAAAGGAAGGACCAATTAAGTTTATCATTTGTGTGGCTGTTATTTATTGTGCAATTTAAGTCATTAATTTTGTAACCATGTGTAGGTGTATTAGATGAGTGAAATTGTTTTGAATAGTTACACTGAGAAATGAGAAGCTTTTAATGAATTATAACCTTGTCCTTGCAGAGAGAGAGAGAGAGAGAGAGAGAGAGAGAGAGAGAGACCCAACACACTTTAACGTTCATTTTCCCATTTAACTATTTTGCACCACATGCATTAAACTCCTAAGCCTTATATGCCACTTTGTATGCGTCTCTCTCTTTCTCTCTCTCTCTCTCTCTCTCTCTCTCTCTCTCTCTCTCTCTCTCTCTCTCTCTCTCTCTCTCTCTCTCTCTCTCTCTCTCTCTCTCTCTCTCTCTCTCTCTCTCTCTCTCTCTCTCTCTCTCTCTCTCTCTCTCTCTCTCTCTCTCTCTCTCTCTCTCTCTCTCTCTCTCTCTCATTCTCTTTCACAATAACGGTGCACTGCCATCCATCATTACGGATCATCTTCCAATTTGTTCTTTAATTAAGCACACCTCTGGTCTTAATTACTAATTCTCCACACCTGTGCTCCCCCTCTCCCTCTCCCTCTCTCTCCTCTCTCCTCTCCCTTGCCACTCCCTCCGAAGCACACGCCCCTCTTGGCATCTCCCAGCTACTGCCTCGCCTGCCTCTCTCTCCTGCATTCTTGTTATTCATTTAGTTTTTATTCAGTTATTATTTTTTTTACTATTATCATTTTCGTTCGTGTGTCTATTTATCTAGTTTTTCTTTTGTTATCACTAGTGTTCGTATTTTTTTTCCCAATTTCACTTAACATAAACGGCATCCACTGTTATGTTGGCTTCTATGTTGTCCAGCTTGTATTAATTCTTCCACTATTCTACTCCACGTTTATCCACACCTACA
>NC_059273.1:12405937-12425937 GCF_017591435.1 Portunus trituberculatus
AGGAACCAGTCGCCCCACCGCGCCCGTCTCAAGTGAAGCGATAAATTGATCTCTTTGGTTCGCTCGGTTCTCTCTCATTACTGCCAGACTGAGGAAATGTAGGCCCCTGATGGAGTTGGCGGGAGCCTTTCCACCTTAATGCTCAACTCTTGGCTGGGGTGAAGGCAGGGGTGTTGATAGGGTGAGGGGAGACTTGGCAATACTCTGGGTAGTGTGGTAGGAATGTGGGTGTTATGGTAAGGTAAGGTGGGATTAGAGATTATTTTTCTTATATTTTGGGTTGTATGGTGTGTTATGGTAAGGTAAGGTAAATTTGTGTGGTTGTGGTTGTGGTATGGTGTGGTGTAGGTGGTGTGTGTGTTATGGTAAGGTGAAAAGGGGTGGCAGGATGGGGTGAGGGGTGATGTTCTTATATATTGATATTTTGAGTGATGTAGTGTGTTATGGTGATGTGGTATGGTGTGGTGGAGGCAAGGGGTGTTATAGTGAGGCAAAATTCGGTAGTGTCAGGTGTTGATATGGGTGACGGGTGACATTCTTAAGGCAGTATGTGTTATGAGTATGGTAAAGTATGGTGATGTGGAATGGTGATGGTGTGATTTGTGGGGTGATGCAGGTGAGAGTGAAGTGTGATAGGGTGTAGTGTTGATTGTGTTTAGGGTGAGGAAGATTGGGTATGCCTAGGGTGGTGTGATGGGTTGTATTGGGGATAAAAGTTTATGTGTGGGTGTGTGGGTGGGTGAGAGGGTCAGCAGGCGGGGTGACTGGGGTGAATGAGGCGGCCTGGTGTGAGGTACTGGTGAAAAGAAACACCAAGGGATAAAAGTGAAGTAGTAAACTCAGGAATTCTTTTTTTTTTATTTTCTTTGTCTTCTTATGACGATCTATTTAACAAGGATTGGTTTTGGATATATCGATGTTTTATTTGTTTATTTATTAACTAACTTGTTTATTTGGTGAATAATAATATTAGAAGACTTTAACTTAAATTTCCCGATAAATTTGGCGCTTAAAAGTAATTGGATACGAAGGAAAAGATAAAAATAAGAATAAAACACAGGTTACTTAGAAAAATGTCAGTTTCTTTTTTTTTATCCAATACAATATTTTTTTTTCTTCACTCCTCACTTAGTATGAATTACCTTCCCCACCTCATTCCTCATCATTCCCCCCGCCATCGTCTCCTCTCCTCCTCTCCTTTCTCCCACCAACCTCCTCCCTTCCTACGCCTACGAGGTGCATCCCACAGTAATGAGTAACCACCCACAGCAGCCTATGAATAAATTTGGTCCCGTGAGTAAGTTCGCCTTCCAGACCCTTGGCTCTTGCTCCCATGAATAAGGTTTTGCATATGTACTCTCTCTCTCTCTCTCTCTCTCTCTCTCTCTCTCTCTCTCTCTCTCTCTCTCTCTCTCTCATAATAAATCGCTACACTCCACTTATTCCACTCCATCTTCACTCCTTCATTACTCCACGCTCCCCTCCTTCTCCTCCACCACCACCACCACCACCACCACCACCACCACCATTCCCTCATCATTCCACCTCCGAAACACCAAAATAGCCAGGCAGTTTAAAGGTTTTGCAATAAGTAACACACACACACACACACACACACACACACACACACACACACACACACACACACACACACACACACACACACACACACACACACACACACACACACACCCCTGTCCTTTACCTAACACACACTCCCCTCACACCGTTTCTTCCTCACCATCCTTACTTCAATTCCCTGTCCGTTCCTTGCTGTCCTTCATCCTCCCCTCCTCTTACTCCCCTCCAAGAACCTTCATACCCCTCTCCACTCTACCCTAGTCGCTCCACATCCCCGCCCCGCTCCGCCAGCCTAACAGCCCCATCATATCAGCCTTTACTCACCATAACTGAGTCGCTGACAAAAAACTCTTAGGCAACAATGGCGAGGGAACAATGCTGGGAGCTGGCCGACCACTGTGTCAATATTATGAAGGGAAACTGGGACCAGAAGTAAGCCTTGGTATACCGACCCCTTTCCTCTCCCTCCTCTCCCTCTCTTCTTGTCTCCCTCTTTCCCTCTCTCCCATTCTCTTCTCTTCTCTGTCTTGTCCATGGTGTTCTCTCCCTCTCCTCTTCCTCCTCCTCCTCCTCCTCCTCTTCGACCTGTTTTCTTTTAGGTTCCTGTTTTATTTTCTTTTTTCACTTCTTTCATTTCTCTTCGATCTGTTTTTTTTCTCTGTCTCTTCTCCCTTTTCTCCTTTCCTCCTCTCTCTCTCTCTCTCTCTCTCTCTCTCTCTCTCTCTCTCTCTCTCTCTCTCTCTCTCTCTCTCTCTCTCTCTCTCTCTCTCTCTTTCTGCCGCGCCGTGATTAGTAACCGCTACACACAAAGCCTCTAATACGCAAAAGTCACCCACACTCTCAAACCAATGGGGTACTTTTTTTTAATCAGGTACTGTCAAAAATAGGCACGTGTGTGTGTGTGTGTGTGTGTGTGTGTGTGTGTGTGTGTGTGTGTGTGTGTGTGTGTGTGTGTGTGTGTGTGTGTGTGTGTGTGTGTGTGTGAGTGAGAGAGAGAGAGAGAGAGAGAGAGAATATGCTACGACTGAAGCTATTATTCATTCAAGCCACGACAAGATCAGATGACATTACATTGACTCTCTCTCTCTCTCTCTCTCTCTCTCTCTCTCTCTCTCTCTCTCTCTCTCTCTCTCTCTCTCTCTCTCTCTCTCTCTCTCTGTACCATGTGGTCGCGTGGAATCCCTGCGTGGTCGTACAGGTGTAGAGACACGAATATTCGACCATTCAGAAAGGGAAAGGAAAAAAAGGATGGTTCTTTTCTTAATAGCGAGGGGTGAGGTAGTGGTGGTTGTGGAGGTAGTGGTAGTGGTAGTGGTGGTAAGGAGGGGGCCACTGTGTTGATTGGAAGGGAGGAAGGGGGTTTTAGTGGCCAGGGGACAGTGATTGTGGAAGAGGTAATGTGTCTGGTGAAGCAGGGGGAGTTCTGCAAGGTGTGTTATGGAAGAACGTTTGGAGGGGAGAATAATGGTGGAGTTGGTAGTTACATTATGATGCTTTTGGTGTGATGGTGAGGAAAGATCGGTGAAGGTATGACAGGTGTGGTAGTAGTAGTAGTAGTAATGGTGGTGGTAGTGGTGGTGGTGATAGTCATGGTAGTTTGAGAAATGGAATGGGGATGGATAGTGAAGAAAGAAAATAGGAATTGGAAGGAAAAAATTAATGATAAATGAGAAAGAGTTTACAGTAAAGAAGAAACATTAAGAAAAATAAATAAAGAAGGAAAGAGAGAAGGAAAGACAAAAAGCGTAGAAATAAGACGAAATGAATAGCATTTACATTAAATAGACGACAGACAAAGGAGAAGAAGAAAAACAAGAAGAAGAAGAAGAAGAGGTGGGAGATGAAAAAGTAGGAAGAAAAGAGGAAGAAAAAGAAGAAGGAAAAGAAAAAGAAGAAGAAGAACCAGAAAGAAGCGATTAGCTAGGGTTTGCGGTCTGGCGTGATGTGGCTTGTTTGAGGTCTGGCCGGCGTGTAGTTTAAGTGTGGTCTAGTATGATCTATTTTGGTTTAGTGTTCTGTGCGGGCGGTTATGTTCGAGTCTCGAATCCGTTGTGGCGTGGTTGGTGTCTAGTCGAGGAGTGGTCTGGTCTGGAGTGGGGGTATGGTCTGGTCTGGGGATGGGTGATGGTCTTGTAGTGGGTTGGGGTCTTGTCGGGGCGGCTGTCGGTAGTAAGGACACGAACAAGGACGCTGAACAGTCAAGAGGACATGGAGGCGTAATCTTGCTTGTATCAGAGGAAGAAGAACCCAGCTCCTCCTCTTCCTCCTCCTCCCTCTTCCTTCTCCTCCTTTTCCTCCTCCTCCTCCTCCACCTCTTCTTCCTCCTCCTCCCCCACCTCCTCCTCCTATGTGGTGATCCTTGCAGCTTGTGTGGTTCTTAAAGGTGAAATGCAATGAAAAATGTGAGTAACTGAATTAAATGAAGAGTAATAAATATGAGAAGGAAATTGAATAAAATTATTGATGAAAAACGAAGAAAATTGGAAAGAAATAAAGGGGCATAGAGGGAAAATGGACACAAAGAATGAAAAACAAGGAAAAATTGAATCAAATAGAGGGGTATAGAGGGAAAAAATGAACACGCACACAGACAGACAGACAGACATACACACACACACACACACACACACACACACACACACACACACACACACACACACACACACACACACACACACACACACACACACACACACACACTAAAGAAAAAAAAATTGAAATAAATAAAACACAACACCCCTCCCACCCACCTCAAAAAAAAAAAAAAATCAAAACAGAAATATGACACAAGGATGATCAAGTCTTTTTTTTTTTTCTCGTCCCTTTCAAATTATTATGAGAATCGAATTGCGTACTAATGGTCTTCTTTTTTTCTAATCCAATTCGATATTAATTTCCTTTGAGGGGCACTGATTACCTGAGTATCTCATTAACTTTCTGATTGGCCCTAACCTTTCCCTCTTCACGTGTCAGACTTTTCATGTTACGCTTTTTTAGGCGAGACGTTCGAAGAGAGAGAGAGAGAGAGAGAGAGAGAGAGAGAGAGAGAGAAAGGTAAGGAGTAAGAGTCAGGCAGGAAGGCAGTGATCGGCAACACAGCACCGGAACTTTGCCCCGTTAAGCTGAGATACACACATTACTTACCTGAGTCACACCTGAGGCGGCGCGGGCACGTGTGAGCTTCCTTTGAGCCCAGCCGCCGCCACCACCACCACCACCACCACCACTACCATGTCAAGAGGTCGGAATGAAAGTATTAGGAAAAAAAACGTAAACACCAACGCCACCACCACCACCACCATGTCAAGAGCTCGGAAAAAAATTATTAGGAAAAAAACGTAAGGGGGAATAAATAGTTAGGAAAAAATGCATGAATCAAATAACTGTAATTCTTTTATTTAGAGGAAAAGTAAGTGATTAGGTTAAGCTGATTTAGATTCGAAATAGAAACAAAAGCATTCAATATTTTTCTTACTCTTTTCCTTGTTTTTTTCTTGTTATTTTTCCTTGTTTCTTTTTATTTACCACTAATTTCTTCAGTATCAGGACGCATTTTCATATTCAGTCTGCTTACTATTTGACGAACAGCTTAAGAAAAATACGTTGGTATTATAATAGTGAAGACTCTGGACATTAATCTTCTGACCTCCATAGACTCTTCCTAATGCAAATAAAAATTGCCTAATCATACTAAAAAATCACGGTAAAAATGTGTTTCAGTGTTGAAGGGGTTAATCTTCCTATGTTATATATTTTCTTCGTCACTCTCTGTCCTGCAATCGTCAAAAACACCAGTATAGCCACAGATGACAAACGTAACAAACATCCTGCATTCTTGGGTCATCACACTCCTGATTCACTGACCTTCATGCCTCTAGTGGTGACTGGCGGTGGGTTTCTTTAATGTGATTGTTCTCTTTCTTAACCATTTAGTAACTTTTTTTTCTTTATTTTTTTTATTGAAAGAAGGTGTCTGGGTTGGAATTTGATTGTTCTATTTGGTTTGATACTGTGACGTTGTGTGTGTGTGTGTGTGTGTGTGTGTGTGTGTGTGTGTGTGTGCGTGTGTTGGTGGGTGGTGGGTTGATGTGGATCTGTGTGTCTTCTGAAAAACGTTTTATTAGTTTCTTCTTCTTCTTCTTCTTCTTCTTCTTCTTCTTCTTCTTCTTCTTCTTCTTCTTCTTCTTCTTCTTCTTCTTCTTCTTCTTCTTCTTCTTCTTCTTCTTCTTCTTCTTCTTCTTCTTCTTCTTCTTCTTCTTCTTCTTCTTCTTCTTCTTCTTCTTCTTCTTCTTCTTCTTCTTCTTCTTCTTCTTCTTCTTCTTCTTCTTCTTCTTCTTCTTCTTCTTCTTCTTCTTCTTCTTCTTCTTCTTCTTCTTCTTCTTCTTCTTCTTCTTCTTCTTCTTCTTCTTCTTCTTCTTCTTCTTCTTCTTCTTCTTCTTCTTCTTCTTCTTCTTCTTCTTCTTCTTCTTCTTCTTCTTCTTCTTCTTCTTCTTCTTCTTCTTCTTCTTCTTCTTCTTCTTCTTCTTCTTCTTCTTCTTCTTCTTCTTCTTCTTCTTCTTCTTCTTCTTCTTCTTCTTCTTCTTCTTCTTCTTCTTCTTCTTCTTCTTCTTCTTCTTCTTCTTCTTCTTCTTCTTCTTCTTCTTCTTCTTCTTCTTCTTCTTCTTCTTCTTCTTCTTCTTCTTCTTCTTCCATTTCTGATCCATAAATTCAGTGTGACCGTGCTCGAGTTTGTGGATTGGTGTCTCATTAGGTGCACGGGTTAGAATCCTGGTGGCGTGAGGGTGGGCTGGCCATCCACTCTAGATAAGGGTTTCCAAATGCTAAATCCAGAGTCCTTCGTTAGAGACCACCCTCCTGAAGAAACCGAATTAAAAAAAAACACGTGCTTCATTTAAAATAGAACACTCGGTTTATTTTTAACAAGGAATCCGCTCACTCTCTTCCACTTGGTAATGGATAGCCACGGTCACCTTCTCTATATTTAGGAAAGCCAAGTTAACTCCTTCAGCACCATGACGCGTTTTCATATTCATTCTGGTCACTATTTGGTGATTTTATACTGCTTCAGAAACTCATGTAGGGGATTATAATAGTGAAGACTGTGGCCATTAATCTTCTGACCTCCATAGACCTTTCCTAATGTCTATAAAATCGTCTAATCGTACACAAAACTGAAGGTAAAAATGTATCCCATCGGTGAAGGGATTGAATTCCTTCTTTTTTTCTCAATACAGAGATGGTTTCTATATTTAGTAAGGAGTCAGCTATCTTTTTCTCTTTGCCTTTTTTTCATTTCTTTTTAGATATACGCATTTACTTTGGTGTGAGACGAATTGATTAGATATACACTCATTTTTTATAGAGAACACGTTTTTATATTTCGTAAAGACCACATAATTTCTTTCAGTCATTTTTTAGAGCCTCTTCTTTTCCGTAATAAGCAAGAAGTGTCAATTAGAGGATTTTTTTTCCTCGTTTTTATACACAAAACACACAACTTCTGCATTTAGCAAGGACCAGAGCAGCTCCTCCTTTCATTTTTAGACACTCCCCGGCGTTTCTATATTTAGCGAGGAGTGCACTTGTCTCTCGCTCCCTCCATCTTTTATTTCTCTTGGAGGGGAGACTGAGGAAAACCCGCGGGAGCTCAGACCAATACGGGGACATCGAAGAGAGTCTCGGAGGGCCAGCGTCGCAGCAACTAATCAAGACATACGACGCTGATCCCGACTAGGAAATCCCTCTCCCTCCCTCTCCTTCCCTCTCCTCCTCCCTCTCTCTATCCCATCGTCTTTCCATGACCGCAGTGATAGGGAAAAGTCCCTCTCCGCCTGACCAGTATGATATAAATGCATTGTAGGAAGAAGAGGAGGAAAAGGAGGAGGAGGAGTGGATAGCGGTGAATTGTTGGAAAGTGGAACGTGATTCAAGGAAGTGGAGGGATAAAGGAAAGTATGCTAAAAAATATTGGAAAGGTGAACGAAAGAGAGAGAGATAGATAGATAGATAGATAGAGAGAGAGAGAGAGAGAGAGAGAGAGAGAGAGAGAGAGAGAGAGAGAGAGAGAGAGAGAGAGAGAGAGAGAGAGAGAGAGGAAGAGAGAGAGAGAGAGAGAGAGAGAGAGAGAGAGAGAGAGAGAGAGAGAGAGAGAGAGAGAGAGAGAGAGAGAGAGAGAGAGGAGGAGGAGGAGAGAGAGAGAGAGAGAGAGAGAGAGAGAGAGAGAGAGGAGGAGGAGGAGGAGGAGGAGGAGGAGGAGGAGGAGGAGGAGGAGGAGGAGGAGAGAGGAGAGAGAGGAGAGGAGAGAGAGAGAGAGAGAGAGAGAGAGAGAGAGAGAGAGAGAGAGAGAGAGAGAGAGAGGAGGGGGAGCCACTCGTCCATACCAGCATCTCAGTATCATGTCACTTTCCTCTCAAAGGAATCTTATAAAAAATACTGACAAAATTTTACCCCGAGTGGCAACAGATAAATAGACACATAAATAGATGAGAGGAAAAGAAATAACCTCTTCATCATATCCCCTCACTCTGACCTCCCTCCCCTCGCTCCCTTTACTCTGACCTTCCTCTCACTTCCCCTCACTGCCTCTCAAAAGTCCATCCACTCCCTCTGGCACCAAGTTGTTAATTTTTTCCTTCTGTATGAAAGCAACTGCTGTGGAGAAAATAATATAGATAAGAAGACACACGCACACGCATACACTTTCTCTCTCTCTCTCTCTCTCTCTCTCTCTCTCTCTCTCTCTCTCTCTCTCTCTCTCTCTCTCTCTCTCTCTCTCTCTCTCTCTCTCTCTCTCTCTCTCTCTCTCTCTCTCTCTCTCTCTCTCTCTCTCTCTCTCTCTCTCTCTCTCTCTCTCTCTCTTAGTGCCTTGAGGAACAATTTTTAACACACCAATAGATAAACATAGAGAAACATATTAGTAATTTTCTCTTTTCTTTTCCCTCAATCTCAACTTTCCATCCTTAAGTTGACTCCTTCAGTGGAACCCGATTAGAACTGAGGACACAGGACTCCCGGATCCCGCACTGCATAGGACTCGACCCTCTCAAGAGCCACTCCTGCAAACCAAGGGGGAGGTGCAGGAGGGGCGACAGGAGGTAACAAGAGAGGGCAGCGGGTGGGAAGCAAAGGGGAGAGGGTTAAGTGAAGAGGTGAGGGGAGAAGTGGGAGGGTTCTGGAAGGAGGACAAGGAAAAGTAGTGATTGGAAGGGACGGCTGGAGAGAGATGAGGGGAGACTGAAAGTAGTTCGTTAGATGGGAAGTGAAGGAGGGAAGGGATGATGAGGGGAATGAGGGAGGGAAAGATGAGTGAGGGGAAGAAATTGATGACCACTACTTGACTGCTTTCATTATTTCAGACAGCGGAAGATTATTTTTTTTTCATTTCTTTTAATGTTTTATTACTTTGTTCCTCCTCCTTCTCTCATGTTAATTTCCTTCCTTCGTTTGACACTCATTCTTCACTCGGACACTTGCATACCAGTGTAAATAAATTGCTTTCCGGATTCTTTGATATGTTTGGAGAGTAGAGAGAATAGAAGGAACAAAAATCTTTCTAATTAGCGGCGGCAGAAAGGATCTCTTAATCACGCAGATGACGGGCCGGCTCCAAATTAACCTGAACTAATTGAGCAATGTCATTATGCAGTTGTGTGTGTGTGTGTGTGTGTGTGTGTGTGTGTGTGTGTGTGTGTGTGTGTGTGTGTGTGTGTGTGTGTGTTCGTATTTGCTTTAGTGCCCCACTTCTACTTGTCCATCATATCGTAGCTCAGCAACAACAACAACAATAACAACAACAGTTTAAAGGGAAGAGAAAAAAAACCAAGACGGGAAGGAATAAAAAGATAAAAAATAACAGTAGCAATAACTAAACAGAGAGGAATAAAGTAATAACAAATACTTGAGTAAAGAGGGAGTTGGAGAGAGAGAGAGAGAGAGAGAGAGAGAGAGAGAGAGAGAGAGAGAGAGAGAGAGAGACATACCAGGGACACAGAAGGACACTGGGACATAGATAAGTTAGATAAGGATTATTTATTTTCAGGCTTGGAAAGAATAAAAAAGATTTGGGATTATATTTACTGGTGTGTGTGTGTGTGTGTGTGTGTGTGTGTGTGTGTGTGTGTGTGTGTGTGTGTGTGTGTGTGTGTGTGCAGATTTGCGTGGCTTTGTAAATATGTCTTCCCTGCAGTACTAATTGTCTGTTTGTGTCTCGTGTTACTTTGTTTAGTATACTGAGGCGTGTATTTTTTGATGTGCACGTGTGTGTGTGTGTGTGTGTGTGTGTGTGTGTGTGTGTGTGTGTGTGTGTGTGTGTGTGTGTGTGTGTGTGTGTGTGTGTGTGTGTGTGTGAGTGTGAGTGTGCGTGTGCGCGTGCGTGTGCATATGCTCGAGCGTCTGTGTATCTGTGTGTAGTCAAGCGAGTCTCGTCTTTCCCTCGCAAAGAGGTGGAAGATGATGAAGAAGGAGGAAGAGAAGGAGGGAGGAAAGAAAGGGGGAATGAATCAGGAAGAAGAAAGCGGAAGAGGAGGAGGAATAAGAGAAGACTGGGAAGGTTAAAGCTGAAGAGAGTGAAGAAGAGAGAGATTGGGACAAGAAAAGAACCAAGTGAACCAGAGATGAAATGGATCAATCAGAACCCAGGAAAACAAAGTGTGTATCTGAGACCAAACATTTGGAGACTGGGCGGACACGGCGAGGCGGGACGAGACATGAGAGGGAAAGGTGGAGGGAGAGGGAGAGGCAGGATTCACCTTCCTTGTAAACACGAGGCAGGAGACTGACAGGTAAAAGAGAGCACAAACACAGGCTATAAAAGAGGAGAAGGAGAGAAGGGAGGGAGAGAGGGAGAATGAAATGTGGAGGCAAGGATACACGAGAACGAATCTACTACAGTCCTCCATGATAGTCTCAGCCAATACAAAACAGAAAACGGGAGAATAACCATAATATCACAGTTGAGGTTGAGGTGCGGAGAGAAAATAGGGGGAAAAAATGGAGAAAGGAACGAATAGGAAGGCTGGAGACGGAGGGAAGGGAGAGAGAGAGAAAGAGGCAAAGAGGAGAGGTAGAGAGGAAGGGGGGAAGAGGATCAAGAAAGGGTATTAGCAGAGGTTACTGGACTATGCCGCAGAAATAGGAGATGAAAATGTGGATGAGGAGAAGGTCGAGTGGTACCGTTTTTCGTTTATGAAGCTTCTGAATAGATCCATTATGGGGTATTTTCGGGAGAGGAAAGGTGAGTGCCAGTCATAAAGGGAGGGACAGAGAGAGGGAGAGGGAGAGAGAGAGGGAGAGGTGAGAGGGGGATGAAGAGGCCGGTTGGGGAAAGAGAGGTGGGAAGCTGAGGGATGAGATAGGGAAGGGTGTGTGTGTGTGTGTGTGTGTGTGTGTGTGTGTGTGTGTGTGTGTGTGTGTGTGTGTGTGTGATTTTTTTCCATCCCTCCCTCCCTTCTTTCCTCTCTCCCTCCTCCTGTTCATCATTCTTTCTTCCTCTACTTTTCAGTTAAAGATAAACATTAGTAAGATTGAGTCCCTCTCTCTCTCTCTCTCTCTCTCTCTCTCTCTCTCTCTCTCTCTCTCTCTCTCTCTCTCTCTCTCTCTCTCTCTCTCTCTCTCTCTCTCTCTCTCTCTCTCTCTCTCTCTCTCTCTCTCTCTCTCTCTCTCTCTCTCTCTTAATATGTTTGTTTTGAAATGAGTAGAGATAATTAGATGAGATAATTAAGTAAAGTATTATTCCTTTGCGAGAGAGAGAGAGAGAGAGAGAGAGAGAGAGAGAGAGAGAGAGAGAGAGAGAGAGAGAGAGAGAGAGAGAGAGAGAGAGAGAGAGAGAGAGAGAGAGAGAGAGCAAGACAGAGAGAGAGAGAGAGAGAGAGAGAGAGAGAGAGAGAGAGAGAGAGAGAGAGAGAGAGAGAGAGAGAGTGAGAGGGAGAGGGAGAGAGAGAAGAAAGAGGGAGTGAGGATGAAGGAAATAATACGCTAAGCTATTTTTTTTCTTCCTCTTTCCACACTCCAGAACTCCATTCCCCTTTTCACTACCAGAGGATTAGGAGGAAGAGCCGCTGCCCTTTCAAAATTGTGATTGTTGTTTTTGTCATGGTTGTTGTTGTTATCGTAGGCACTTGGGTTGCTTTGTTAGTGTTGGCGGTGGTAGTGATGGCGGCGGTGGTGGTGGTGGTGGTGGTGGTGGTGGTGGGTTGAAAGGGGAAGGGATGAAATTTTTCCTTTATTTATTGTTCTCCATGTTATAAGTTCTCTAAATTCCATGTTTTTTTTTTTTTTTTTTTTTTGGTAAGTATGTTGGTGTTTTCCTTTACGTTACTATTGAAAGAAGAAGTTTGCTCTCTCTCTCTCTCTCTCTCTCTCTCTCTCTCTCTCTCTCTCTCTCTCTCTCTCTCTCTCTCTCTCTCTCTCTCTCTCTCATAAATAACCATCTGACTTCCCTTCCTTGTTCTCCCTACCTTCTCTCCTTCCTCCCTTACTCCCCTCATTCTCCCCCTGCTCTCTCCTTCCTAATATTACAGGTGGGGGTGGGGTGAAGGGTCACCTGGGCACCCGCTGGCACCATCTCTCACCTGTGTCCGCCTCACCTAACCTATGACCTCATTAGCAGAGTGACCAGGTGTGCAGCCCAACTCTTGCATCATTACCTTTCTATTTTTTTCTCCCCTTTCCTTCATCATTTTCCTAATTTCTTTACTTTTATTTGTTTTTTCTAGTCTTTTCTGATATATTTTCTGTTTTCTGTCTCGTCACGTATTTGTTTACTCTTGTTTCTATTTGTGTGTCTTTTCTTGTATATTTTTCCATGATTTCTTTGTATATTTTTCCTTCTCTTATCATTATTTTTCAGTTTCTTATCATTTTCTGCCTTTTTTCTTCGTATTTATTTGATATTTTTTTTCTGTTTCCATCTTTTTTTCTCTTCTAGTTTTCTTTCCGTTATTCATCTTTTCTCATTTTTTTCAGTGTTCTGTTTCACTTATTCATCAATTTCATTACTTTTGTCTTTCCTTCCTTATTCTATCTCTATCTCTGCTAAATAGTTCCCTCTCTTTATTCTTCTCCTTTCCTCTTTTTATACATTGTCCTTTACTGCTAATTCATTCCTCTCTTAATTTTCCTTATTACTTCTCCTCTCTGCCTTTCTCTTTCATGTCTTTCTCCTTTCATTCTCTCCATTCTGTGTCCTAACCATCTCTTTATCTTCGCCGCCCACTTGCCTTTCTCTCTCTCTTTCTCTACGCTTTCCCTCCCTCGCCCCTTTTCCTCGCCGCATTCCTCCCTCTCTCCCTTTCCTTCGCGGCCATAATAATCTCCTGACACGAGATAAAGGCTTAACTAATCTAATTATCGTTTACAGGAGTAGCGTGGTCCACTTAAGCACACACACACACACACACACACACACACACACACACACACACACACACACACACACACACACACACACACACACACACACACACACACACACACACACAGAGAGAGAGAGAGAGAGAGAGAGAGAGAGAGAGAGAGAGAGAGAGCTCCTCCATCTTCTTAACCACCTCCCAACAAGAAACAAAACAAATATATTATCCACATATCCCTCAGCCTTGCCTCTCTCTCTCTCTCTCTCTCTCTCTCTCTCTCTCTCTCTCTCTCTCTCTCTCTCTCTCTCTCTCTCGTGAAAATGAATCGATGAATGTGATAGTGTTTTTGTTCATTGTGTGTGTGTGTGTGTGTGTGTGTGTGTAAAAAAAATTTGCTTATTCAATTCCTATGGTTATATTTTTTTCTATATTTTTTTTCGCATTCTTGGTAGATGAAACGCTCAAGCCAGCTATGTAGACATGCCCTCTCTCTCTCTCTCTCTCTCTCTCTCTCTCTCTCTCTCTCTCTCTCTAGGGAAGCCGCTGCCAGTCCTTATTTCCTCTTGCTGTGGTTCATAGGTCATTTAACATTTGGCGAAAGGCATTAGCATGTCTTACAATTAGTGTAGTGTAGCGGAGCCGCGCAGAAAGATAAATCAAGAGTAGCTCTGGGTACGTTGAGGGTTCGAGGAGGAGGAGGTGGAAGAAGAGGAGGAAGAAGAGGAGGGAAGTTAAGATGGAAAAGAGAGCCTGTGAGGGTAACATGTTTTCATTAAAGCTTTTCTCTCGTTTTCTGTGTATATTAGACTCTCTCTCTCTCTCTCTCTCTCTCTCTCTCTCTCTCTCTCTCTCTCTCTCTCTCTCTCTCTCTCTCTCTCTCTGGCTCTGAAAAGTGAAAACAGGCATTGATGCAATAAATTACGTTTCCAGAGAGAGAGAGAGAGCCCTTTCCATCACCAATTTCACAAACACAAACACAGCTGGCGGCTTCCTTCCTCCTTTCTCTTAATAGTGTCATTAGAGAAAGTAATTTAGGCTCTTAATCTTCACCGTATTAACCAACTCTTTCTCGCTTTTTATACTCTCTTTCCCTTTCCTCCATATCTCTTCTTTTCTTCCCTTCTTCCTTCCACTCTCCTCTTCCCCTTCCCTTTATCTGTGTGTACCAGGGTGTATTCAAAGGGTTATCATCACTCTCCATCTTTATATTCCCTTTGCTCTCACTCATGCAGCATCTCTCCCTTTACTCTCACCTCTCATCTCTCCCTTTACTTTCACCTCTCATCTCTCCCTCTTCCTCTTTCCCTCATTATTGTCATCTTAATTTCTTGCTTTCGTAATTCTTAATTGGGGGAAAATGCATTCCTGTATGTAAATTTGGCTTGTTTTCAGAATTATGCTTCCGATTATGTAAAATTAACTACTGATTTATTTTCTTTGTCATTTTTTCCTCCTACTTGTTTTTCTTTTATTTTTCTTTATTTCAGTGTCAGTCCGTCTGTCACTTGCGTCAAGCGTTCTCTTATTGCATTTAATTTCGGTATACATGAAAAAAAATAAACTTGAAATAACGTTTTGCTTCCACTGCGAGACAATGTTTTGCTTATTTCTTCTCTCTCTCTCTCTCTCTCTCTCTCTCTCTCTCTCTCTCTCTCTCTCTCTCTCTCTCTCTCTCTCTCTCTCTCTCTCTCTCTCTCTCTCTCTCTCTATCTATCTATCTATCTATCTATCTATCTATCTATCTATCTATATATATATATATATATATATATATATATATATATATATATATATATATATATATATATATATATATATATATATATATATATGTTTTTCTTTATACAAATATCTTTTATCTGTGTTTCATGTTCGTGTTTTTCATGTTTTCATCTGTAGATATGATAATTTTAGTGCATTTATTTGTGTTTTTGGAATAATATTGTCGTGTGTGATTACCAATATTTGATATTTTTGTGATGTTTTTAGGTCAAGGAGATGATTATAAGTTATGTTGTTTAAGGATTTTTTTTATGTATATTGAATATAATTATGTGTATGCTGCTTCTATCTATCTATCTGTATCTATTTTCTGTATCTATCTATCTGTCTATCTATCTATCTATCTGTGTGTCTATGTGTGTGGAGAGATGACAAGGAAACGATTGTAAAAAAATACTTTAATCTTTTTCATTTATATTATCACTCATTTTTTTATCATCTTTGTATAATTTGTATGTTTGTTTACCTACTTACCTATCGACCTTCTTACTTAATTCTTCATCCGTCTGTCAAGCCAGTCGTTTGTCTATCTTTCTAATTCACCACGTCGCTGTCCATTAATTTGTCTATCCATCCACCCATCCATCCATCTAACGCTATTACAACTCCCCACTCAGCACAGGGTCACGCGGGCCAGTCCTCTCATCATATAGAATACAAATCTCGTGTTACCTTCTCTTCTGCTTCCCTCCCTAGCACTCCCAGCGGCACTACCCAGGCTACCTACCATTATCTCTCGTCAGGAGGAAAAAAACACACACATACCCGCTGGTCTCGCCTTACCGTGGCCTCCTTTATACCTCGCGAGGCCACCTGGGCAGGGTCGGGTTCGCCTCACTATCAGATCGAGTGAAGGTGTTTGAGAGTGTTTGAGGTGTTTGTGCTTCCCTGAGCGCCGTTTGTGGCCATTCAGAGCGCCGCGCCGACAAACAGTAGTGACCCACGCCCCAGGGATTACCTTTCACCCATAGGATAAAGTGAGGAGGCTGTAACGTAGGTGTGAATGTGTTGGGATGCTGTGTGAAGTGGTGTTGTGTTATGTTGGAGGTTAATGTGATGTATGAGCTTCAAAATATACAATGTAATAATGGAAGGTGCAAGAAGTCAATGGGTTTTACTTAGCAGTTTCTGTATGTTCAGCGTAAAGTTACATATATGATACTGAGAGTTGATTCCTGAATGGTCAGTAATATTAAGTTATCTATGGTTTGAATTGGGATTTTCCTTGTCTTTTGTGCTTTTCTTGTTTGATCTTAATTCATGTATGTATGTTTTATGAATATGTTGTTGCTGAGGCAAGAAAAATATTCATCTATCTCTATCTGTCTATCTGTACATCTATGAAATATACTTCCTTATATATCTACCAATCAAAGGAAAGTGGCGAGGTGATGTAGCCGTTTTAGTGATTTAAAGTATTGCACTGTTAGCAGACTCAAGCAAGAAAAAAAGGAAGATATTAGAAATTCGATGAAACAAACTTGGGGTAATGAAATTAAAAAGAAAACTTAGTTGAAAGTATGAATTATTCCATATCTCTGTTGTTTGGCATTGAGAGAGAGAGAGAGAGAGAGAGAGAGAGAGAGAGAGAGAGAGAATGTGAATGTGAATGAGAATGTAAGCGAACACAGGCGAATGGACCCGGCCGGAAGCGTTCACTCCGTAACGATATGCAGGCTAATTTTGAGATTTAATTCCAGATAGTCGAGGAAGTAAAGAATCCAACACCGTTTTTTCATTGCCTCGATAAAGCTTCGTGTGTCGCTATTTACTCCACGCTCATTGTGCTGTACCTAACCCCCATCCCAACCCCAGTACCAGGCCCAATGCTCCCCTGCTCGCCTTCCAAACAAGAGAGGGAAGCGGAACTTTTTACCTCACAATTGAAAGCTCACACGTGTAAAAATCCACAGTAGCATCCGAGCTCCGGTCCGATCACTCACTTTGGGAGGAACAGAACTATCATCTTCCACAAAACTTTCCTTCTGTAGGTAAAAATATGCAGGGCTATACGCCATTATGTATGCAACGGCTGAGGGTTTTTTTCTTCTTTGTTTTTTGTTGTTGTGTGTGTGTTTGTGTGGGTTTTTTCCCTCTCTGTCTTAGTATTAATGTTTTGATTTGCTGCTAACGTGATGCCATTGTTAATTGGTTCGCGTTGGTGTTATTTGATGTTGTTTGATGATGTTTCTTGGATGCAATTACCGGCGGAGAATTAAATTTTTGCACTGAATCTACTTTTCCTTCCTCACTCGAGTATATGATTACCAGAAAGATTTATAGAAGAATATGAAATTATCGCTCTCTCTTCCCTTTATTTCTTGTTTATGATGACTGCGAGGATTCAGGAATATATATGAAGTGATTGTTCCTTCATCTCTTGTTTCCCTGATGTGATTAGGGGAAGGAAATGAAGGAATGCAATCAACATAAACGTCAGGCGCGGATTAGAAGCACCGCGAGTGATTCTAGTATATTCTGATTCTATATTCTGATTCCGCCGTTCAGTTTTAGTCGTGCAGGCGTTTTTATAGTTAGCAGATATTTCTCAACTCTTATCGCTGGAGGAAGGAACATTATAATCAGCATAAAGTCGAGACACTATTTAGCATTTAGAATTCTGGACTCACTTCTTTTTCTGTTAAATTTTACTCTTAACATTCTAATTTTTTTTTGTATTTTTTTCTCTTTTCTAGATTCATATGTAAAGAAAAAAAGAGAATAAATATGTAATTACAAATATAATCTTATGAAGTGCGTCAAGATGTCACTAAACACAATGCATTTTCTTTACCATTTTACTCCTGATTTTTTACTTTTCCTATTTTTTTTCTCATGGTTTATTAGAAAAAAACATTAAATAAATGACTACAAGCATAATCTTGTGATACACGTTCAAACCTAAGTAAACACAATGAACACATTTTCTTCTATTCCATATTACAACACTCAAACATATTTTTCTTAGATATTATTTTTGTAGATTTCTTAAGTTTGGAAAAAAAAAATAAACTCTTGATAACAAATACAATGTAACGACGCGCATTAAGATGTCACTATAGTCAATCATTTACACAGTTATCAGATCCGCCTTGGCTGTAATACCCTCGTGTCTCCCGCAGAATGAAGAGGACGTGCTGGGAGTGCCGCAGGGGACTCGTCGCGGCGCCCTGCCCTCCACTACTCCTCGGTAAGTGGCGGCCGGCCCTTCATCCCCTATTATCTGGTGTCCTTATCGGTGTCCTCGCCTTATCAAAGTCCTACACGGGGGTCTTTATTTGCGAGCCACCCCCTGTGATGTCTGAGAGGCACGGGGGAGTTAAACCAGGCACGCCCTTCACCACCACCACCACCACTACCACCACCACCACCACCACCATTGCCAATACCGCTGCCATCCAACCGCTAACATATGAACGCCGTCTGCAGGCTCTGTACCTTTACTTGTCTAACCTGTTGCCTCTCCAGCTGTAACGCGGCCTGACACAAGGTGACGTTTATATTTAATTCCATCATGCGTGGTGTACCTTAATGCTTCCCCACAGACTTAAGTTAGGCGAGTAATGTGCGTGTGATGTTCGCTGTTTCCTTTTCGCTTTTCCTTACTGATATGTGGGGATGGTTGCGTTCTCTCTCTCTCTCTCTCTCTCTCTCTCTCTCTCTCTCTCTCTCTCTCTCTCTCTCTCTCTCTCTCTCTCTCTCTCTCTCACACACACACACACACACACACACACACACACACGTCTTTATTTATAGCAGTATTGCATTAGAGCAACCAAATCTTGCCTAGTTTATACAGAGAGAGAGAGAGAGAGAGAGAGAGAGAGAGAGAGAGAGAGACGCCCCTCCTCAGCTGGGCTTTATAGGTGGTGTCTGATTCTCCTCCTTTGTAAAAGCAGTGACCATTCCATTTACTTTATTGAGCGTTTCCGTTGTGTGTGTGTGTGTGTGTGTGTGTGTGTGTGTGTGTGTGTGTGTGTGTGTGTGTGTGCGTGATACTCTAGATTCTTGTCTTCGTCTTCCGATATCAAGGTAACATTGTGAATTCTGCATTTCTTCCTCTCTTGTTCGCTCTCACACACGCACACCCAATCTACTCACACACACACACACACACACACACACACACACACACACACACACACACACACACACACACACACACACACACACACACACACACACACACACAAGTCACTCATATCCCCATTAGTCTCTCTCTCTCTCTCTCTCTCTCTCTCTCTCTCTCTCTCTCTCTCTCTCTCTCTCTCTCTCTCTCTCTCTCTCTCTCTCTCTCTCTCTCTCTCTCTCTCTCTCTCTCTCTCTCTCTCTCTCTCTCTCTCTCTCTCTCTCTCTCTCTCTCTCTCTCACCTCTATAAAACATCCATTATCTGAGTAAACAACACAAACTTTAGCAACATAATGCAAGAATAATATAACGAAAAACAAAAATATATTAAACGTTTCAAGATAAATAAGAGAAAAATGTTTAAATATCTTTGTATCTGATTTTGCAAACGTTTCCCAGCAACAATAACAAACATTGGCAATATACTCGCGGGGAAGAAGACAAGCATATGTTCCTGAGATTATTTGTTCCTCTATTTGTTATATTCTCCAGCTCCACCCTCTCCTCTCCGCCCTCCTCCTTCCTCTCTTTGGTTCATGTACTTGCTTCCTTCCCTGTCCTTCCTTCTCACCTCACTTCTCTCTGATCCTCCTTTTAACTTATCTTCTTTCTTATTTATTCAGCTTCCTTTCTTTTTCTTATTTCTTTGAGTTCTCTTTTTTCCCTATTTTTTTATATCTTTATTTTCAGTTTGTCCTCTTTTTCTTTATTGTTTCTTCATTTCGTTCACCTTATTAATTCCTTCTCACCACTCCATCTATCTCTCATCCACACTTATTTCCCTTCACTCCATTTCTTTCCTCCCTTATTTTCCTGTTTCCTTACGTTCTCTTTTCAACTTCATTTACTTCTCTACTTCCTTCTCCTTCACAGTGCTTCTCTCTGCTCCTGACTTCTCTATCCCTTCCCCTCTCTCCTCTCCCAGTACTCTCTCTTCCACCCCCCCCAATAAAGGCAGTGGGTAGCAGCGTCTGCCGGGTGAGTCCTCTCCGTCAGCAGCGATCGTATCATGACACCTGGACAGTAAAATGGAAATTGTGGAGAGATTGTGTTAGACTGAAAGCTCCTTCCCTGCTCCCCTCCCACACCTCCTCCCTAGCTCATCTTGTACTCTCTCTTTTTTCCTCTCTTTCTCTTTTTTCTCTCGTTTTCTCTGTCTG
>NC_059273.1:12430937-12475937 GCF_017591435.1 Portunus trituberculatus
TCTTGAATACGTTTCGCTAACATTATATTTATTTCCCCTCCTACGTAGCAGTAATAATAAGAGCCACGTATATATTTCTCACTCAGGCCCGGAGCAGAGGAAGATAAAAGAACTTAACTTGCGGATCTTTGTTGTGTAATCTTCCTTAACATTATTATTGCTTCCTGTCGCCAGTATAGTAATCAGACAAGCATTTCTCTCTCTAATCAAGACCGCACGACGAGATGGAAAATTATATAAAAAAGAAGGTAAATAAACTCGAAGCAAATAAAGATCTCTCAGGTGAAAATAATGGACGAAAATAAACAAGAGCTACTCTGTAAGAAAAAAATAACTAGACATAACTAATGTGTAACATAAACTAGAAAGTAAAAGTAAAAATTCAAAACACATGGAGTTTACAAAATTGCTCGCTTAAGTGCGATAACAATTAAGTTCTTTTTTTGGGGGAAATTAGATTAAATAGTGTTGTTTTTTATGTAAACTAGAAAACAAAGAAAGAGATAAAGAATAATAAATAAAGAACGAAACATGAAGAATTTACGAAAATAAATATCCACTTCAGTTTACCCCAGATATAACACGAGTAATTTTCAAGACAAGTAGATAAAATGTTCCATTTTAACGTAAACTAGATTAAAATTATGGGAAAAAAAAAAAAAAAAAAAAAAAAAAAAATATATATATATATATATATATATATATATATATATATATATATATATATATATATATATATATATATATATATATATATATGAAGGTCTCAACATTACTATTTCCTTTCCAAATAAAATAAACAAACATTTTGAGAAACAAGTAGATGATTTTTTTCTTCATAAGTAAAGAAAAAATAATAAGAAAAATAGAAAATGCTAATACTCGTAAAACAAGAAGAAAATGGAGCTCTTTCACTACTATTGTATTCCAAACACAATCTAAACACAAACAACAGACGTCTTGAAAGCAACTACATGTATTTCTACGTCTAATGTAGACTAAAAAAAAAAAAAAAACAAGATAAAAGATAATCAAGAAACCTAAAACACATGAGGACCCAACAACATTAATTTCATTCTATTACAAATAAATTCACTAAAATCACCTTGAAAATAAAGTTAATACTCTCTTTTAGACTAAATAAGCAAGAAAAAACAATGGTAATAAATTCAAAGTACAACAGAGCTTAGTAACAATTACAAACAAGAGACATTTATTCATCATGAAAAAGTTTGCGAATATGTATTTTAATGAAACCTTAACTAAATAAACTAATACAGTTGAAAGTAAAAAATATCACTGTCTTCCTCACTAACTTAAAATGAAAAAAAAGGAAACATATAAACACATTAAACACATTTTACAAACATCATTCCTTGCAAAACTGACTAAAAACAACCCAACAAATACCTTAATTGAGAAAAAAAACCTTTGTCACCATCTTTTAAAAACAAAAAACACGAATCATACACTTGAACATCCAAAAAAAAAAACATTGACACACACAATTCCGTACAAAACTACAACCCACAACTTAAAAAAACTAACCAAACACACGAGAAACAAACACAACACACTGAACCAAAAAACGCAAAGTATAACACAATTAAAAATACACACACACGACACTTCAACGTTCCTTTCTTAAATCAGATAGACTAAGGAGATCAGCTGTCCACGTGATAGTTTTTACGAGAGTACAGGGACTTACCAAACCACAAACAACGAAACATAATATAACTTAGAAACATACACAAGAAATTTCAACCTTCCTTTCTTAACGCCTTCGGTGCTGGGACGTATTTTATTTATTTATTTATTTTTAGGTTAGGAACAATTAGACGATTTTATTTACATTAGCAAAGGGTCTATGGAGGTCAAAAGATTAATAGCCACAGTCATCACTATGTTAATCCCCCTCATAAGTTTCTGAAGCTGTATAAAATCGCCAAATAGTATGTATAATGAATATGAAAACGTGTCACAGAACTGAAGGGATTAATAGCCACACTCTTCACTATGTTAATCTCCCAAAATAAGTTTCTGAAGCTGTATTGAATCGCTAAATAGTAACCTGTATGAAAATGAAAACGCGTCATGGTACTGAATATAGTTAAGAAGGTCAGGGAGGCACGTGATGATTTCTGCGAGGGGTATAGGGAGAGTGAATAGGGACATTGGGTAGAGATGGACACGGGTAGGGACACTCATAAGCCGCAAGGAACCCTGACTGATGCGGAACTAACAGCCACTTTTGCCAACAATGGTCTAAGTGTCTGTTTTAGTGCGTGGAGCTCCAGATGACCGTCAATGGGGGGAGAGAAGGAGGGAAGGAGGGTAGAGGAGGTAATAGGAAAGAATGGATGTAGGAGGAGAAAAACGGAGGATGGAAAGAAAAAGAAGCGTGGAGAGATGGACATTGTTTGGACATTGTGTGTTTGTGTTTGTTGAGAGAGAGAGAGAGAGAGAGAGAGAGAGAGAGAGAGAGAGAGAGAATATGAAAGAAAGACAGCACAAGTAAAAATACAAAACACTAAAGGAATAACAAGTACGAAACATAAATAAGAAAAAAGGAGAAAGAAAATAAGGAATGGAACGAGGCAAAACTTAGAACACCACTAGAAAGACTCCTCGACTGTATATTTGAATTTTTTACTTAGACGTTCATACTTTGCACTTTATTTGTAGTTTATTTGCGCATAAGAAAGGGAGAATAAGTGTCTTCCCGTGTCACCAGATGGCGGCGTGTCCAACCCCCCGAAGACCTGCCACGGCCTGTTCGTGTCTGTCTATCTGTGCATCTCTCTCTCTCTCTCTCTCTCTCTCTCTCTCTCTCTCTCTCTCTCTCTCTCTCTCTCTCTCTCTCTCTCAGCAGTAAGCTTCCCTCTTTTACCACTCACTTCACTCTTACCACTCACATACGCACACACACACACACACACACACACACACACACACACACACACACACACACACACACACACACACACACACACACACACACACACACACACACACACACACACACACACACATTCCTGTCAATATATTATCCGGGCTTGAAATAACAATGACCTTTCTTTCTTCTCTTCCATCTCCTCCTTCTCTTCCTCCTCCTCCTCCTCCTCCTCCTCCTCCTCCTCCTCCTCCTCCTCCTCCTCCTCCTCCTTCTCCTCCTTCTCTAGTTTCTCTTCTTGGTATCGTTTTCATTTTGTAATGTGTTTCTTTATTTTATTTATTTTTATTTTTTTTTTTTGTTTTTTATGGGTATCTTTCTTTGTCCATGTGTGTGTGTGTGTGTGTGTGTGTGTGTGTGTGTGTGTGTGTGTGTGTGTGTGTGTGTGTGTGTGTGTGTGTGTGTGTGTGTGTATGTGTTTCTTTTATACCTTGTTGTGTGTCGATTTCTTATTTTTTATGCATTGTTGGTTAACTTCTCCCATTCATTTCTTCTGGACCTCTTCTACTATTTTCCCTCCTCCTCCTCCTCCTCCTCCTCCTCCTCCTCCTCCTCCTCCTCCTCCTCCTCCTCCTTCTCCTTTTCTCTTCCTCCTCCTCCACAGCATGAGGGAGACAGAAGGAGTAGTTTCACACAATGGAAAGAATCATTCTGTGGCCTCGTGGGATGACCGCTTCCCTCTATGGTCTTCTCCCTTACCTCCTCCTCCTCCTCCTCCTCCTCCTCCTCCTCCTCCTCCTCCTCCTCCTACTCCTCCTCCTCCTCTTCTCCCTCCGTTCGTCTTTCGTCCATCATCGTTATTACTTAGTCTCTCCTGCGAGTTTTCTTTATTAATTTTCTCTCTTCCTTCATTCTTCTTTTCTTATTTTCATCCACTTATCTTACTCTCTTTTCTTTATTGCGCATCTTGCTTTTGTAATATAGGTTACTTTTCACTGTTCTCTTTTTCTTCTTGTATTTCCTCCATGTTCCAATTTTTATTCATGTTATTTATTATTATTTTATTTCTTTCATGTCTTTCTTTCTCTTTACATTTCCTTCCCTCTCACTTTCTCTCTGTTCCTTTCTCATGTGTCTTTCTCTATCTATTCATCCTCTCTCTCTCTCTCTCTCTCTCTCTCTCTCTCTCTCTCTCTCTCTCTCTCTCTCTCTCTCTCTCTCTCTCTCTCTCTCTCTCTCTCTCTCTCTCTCTCTCTCTCTCTCTCTCTCTCTCTCTCTCTCTCCAGCTTTTCTCTCCTCTATGTCTCCTCTATTTTTCCGTCCCTTCCCAAACTCCCATACAAACTCTCCACTTTCCTCCATATTTCCTTTTCCATTCTCTCTTTCTCCTGTCATCCCTCCTCTCCATCTTGCCCAATTCCTCCTCCTCCTCCTCCTCCTCCTCCTCCTCCTCCTCCTCCTCCTCCTCCTCCTCCTCCTCCTCCTCCTCCTCCCAGGCTCGGGTCTCAGCGCTGTAGGGTTGAAAAGGGGTCCCATTCTTTCCTTTTTTTCAGGGTTTTGTGGTGAATTTTTCGGTTTGGTCTGTGTTGTGAATGGCGGCGCAGGGGAGTCTGGTGATCCCTCGGCGGGGGGCTGAGAGAGAGAGAGAGAGAGAGAGAGAGAGAGAGAGAGAGAGAGAGAGAGAGAGTACATTAGAACATTTACCAGGAGATGTACTGTGTATCTTTTTTTTATGCATAGTTACGTATGGAAGAACAGGATACATACAGCACAAGAGAGAAAGAAGGAGAGACAGCGATAAAGATAGATAAGAAATAGACAGTTAAACAGACACACAGATAAAACGGATAGATAGATAATTAGATAGATTAGTAGACAGACAGACAGACACATGCAAAGCAGATAGATAACAGAAAGAGAGAGAGAGAGAGAGAGAGAGAGAGAGAGAGAGAGAGAGAGAGAGAGAGAGAGAGAGAGAGAGAGAGAGAGAGAGAGAGAGCTATAAAGAGTGAGGGAAAAAAGGAGACGCCTGACACGTAGTACCTGGTTGTCCTCGGTGGCACCTGGTCATTTACAAGGCTGCCGGGCGCCCTTAACACCTGCTCAACTGCACGCCACCTGGTCACCTGCAGGACACCCTCTCTTTCCTAGTTAGTCCCGTAGCAGTTGGGTAGTTTTTCAGGACTGCTGCTTCTCTACAAGACAGGCTGTGCTTAGGTAGACTCTCGCTTCCTAAACTTAACCCCTTCAGCACCATGACTTGTTTTAATTTTCATTCTGCTTACAATTTCATGATTTTATAGTTTCAAAATTTTGTGTGGGGATGAAAATAAAGAAGACTCTGGCCATTAATCTTCCGACCTCCGTAGACTCTCCCTAATGTAAACAAAATTGTTTAATCACACTAAAAATCATGATAAAAATGCGTCCCAGTACTGAAGGGGTTAAGATGGCTTGGCATGTGTAAACAATAACTTGGTCTTAGTTTTTTTTCTGTTGTTGCTTAATCTGTTGTTGCTTAATCCTTTGCAAACCTGATTTATTTTTTACAAGATTTGCTGGTTTGTTTTATATTTTGTTAATTATTAAAGTTTTGTTTTAGAAAACGAGTAAGTCATAACTCATTCCCTTTTATAGATTGTTGTTTTGTCTTGTGTTTAATGATTTATGAGTTATATTGTGCTTTACCATACAGCTTACCGTATTTTCATTAATATCTGGAATTCAAAATAGTGTAATATTTTATGAAATACCTGACTTTTTATTAGAATTCACTGATATATTCCAATGTGTTAGAATTTACGGAACATTTATTTTAGATAATCTAATCTTAAAACCAGCATTGACACACTGTATTTCGTCTTTTATTAATCATTTACTCACTCAATAGGTTCATAGATAGATAGATAGATAAATAGATAGATAGATAGATAGATAGATAGACAATTTATTGACCACAGTTTTGTTACACATTACAATATTTTTCAAAACATAAAGAACAAAGCTTATTATAATCAACATATACTGAGATTCAGCTAAACCACAGTCCACATATTAGGGAAATTAATTTATAAACATACACTTAAAACAAATTAAAAAAATAGATATAGGTAGTTTCTCTGAAAATCAAACGCCCTAGTACTTAACATAGTCCTTACGAAACAAAAATCAAAGAGCAAATAACCCTTTAAGAAATAGTTTGTTCTTTATTGAGACTCACTGATTAACTTTATTTGTTTCATCACTAACGATTCATTTACTTTTTTTTTTATGAACTAGCACGTCCTATAAATCAATGGTCTCGTTAGCTGCTGTACTATTTTGTTAAGAAAAGACTGAATTTTAAAAGCATTTAGTCCTATACAAAACATGTTATTCTTTATCAGCACTAACTCGCTATTGTAACAAAACATCTACATTCTCCACGAAATAGCAGGTTTTTATATGATTCAACCACCTCGTTAGCTAGTACAAGTTTGAGGATTGGGTTAACGCTAAGAGTTACCAATCCTTTACGAAACACTGATTCCTTCCAACATTTTATCCCTTACAAGTCATTTAATCCTTCATGAAACAACGGGTTCTGTAAATCAAATGCCTTGTTAGCTGGTGAAATATTTTGAAGCACGAGTAAATTCTGAAGTCTTGCAATCCTTTGTAAATCAGGTGAATCTTTATTATAACTGACTGAATCATTTAAACTTCTCATCCTTTAGTCCTTCACGAAACAACGAGTCCTATAAATCAAGTCTCTCGTTAGCTGGTGTAGTATTTTGAAGGACGAGTGAATCCTAAAAGCATCCTAATCCTTTATGAAGCACCAGATCCCCGACCAGACAGGTGGTGGTCCGCTTCGAAGGGAACTCACAACTTACCGCCGACACAACCTCTCGGCTCTGGCTATTAATTATCTCGGGCAAATTAAAGCTAATTATAATATTTTGTCAGCTTGTTCCATTTATCTCCAGCATCATTTACTAAACCTGCAATCTCGTTTTTTGTTGCTGTTGTTCCTGCTGCTGCTGCTGCTTCCCTCCTCTCTTGTCCTGAGAATTCTAGATATTGCTAATCCTATTTTGGTTCGAGGTATTTTTTTGTGTGTGTTGTTTTTATTTTGTCGCTTGTGATGTCTATTGTTTCCTTCTTTTTGTCTCTGTCTTTTCCTGTGTTGAAGTGGAACTAATGGTGATGGTAGTGTGGTAATATATATTAGTAGTAGTAGTAGTAGTAGTAGTAGTAGTAGTAGTAGTAGTAGTAGTAGTAGTAGTAGTAGTAGTAGTAGTAGTAGTAACAGTAGTAGTAACAGTAATAGTAATAGTACAGGAAACCTTTGATTTAATTTTGTCCTTATCACAATAATTTCCTCACTTTCCGGTTGTACCCGTTTTTCTAGCTTCTCTCTCTCTCTCTCTCTCTCTCTCTCTCTCTCTCTCTCTCTCTCTCTCTCTCTCTCTCTCCTCTCCTCTCCTCTCCTCTCCTCTCCTCTCCTCTCTCTCTTCTCTTCTCTTCTCTTCTCTTCTCTTCTCTTCTTTTGTCTTCTCTTATCTTCTCTTCTCTTGTCCTCTCTTCTTTTCCTAAAAAACACTAAACCTCTTCATTTATAAACCCTCTTACTTGTATCTCTCTGTATTACCACATCCTGCTCCTCCTCGTCCTCCTCCTCCTGCTCCTCCTGCACGTTTTCTTCCTCCCAGCAATAGGATAAGTGTCGGGCAGTAGGATTTGCAGGATTTCTGGTTTTTACGGACATAAGATTAAGGCTAACTATAGGAGAGGAGTAACATACCTGGCGATGACGCTTAGGCAGAATAAAAAGACCCAGAAAATAATCATATGTTGTGTGGAGAGAGAGAGAGAGAGAGAGAGAGAGAGAGAGAGAGAGAGAGAGAGAGAGAGAGAGAGAGAGAGTGTGTGTGTGTGTGTGTGTGTGTGTGTGTCTGGTCTATTGAAAACAAATGGACCAGGTTTGAAATTTCAGGGCAATAAGTCACTATACATTGTTATTACGTGTTGTTATTCTTGTTATTGTTACGGTTTGCGTTCTGGGAAAGGGAAGGAACATTCGATGGGGGACAGAGAAAGAGGGACGGAGGGAGACAGGACAGGAAGGACGGATGGACGGAAGTGAGAGGGAGAGAAATGGAGGTATGAAGGGAAAAGGTGAGAAGATGGAGGGGAGGGTGGAAAGGAGGGAGGCTGAACGGAAGGAAGGAAGGAAGGATGTATGGAGAGAAGCACTGGAAGGAGTAGAGATGGAGAGAATAAAAGGATTAGTTTTGAGGAAGAAGGAAGAAGGAGAGAAAAAGGGAGATGGGGAGAGAGGAAATAAATAAAAGGGGAAAGAATATGGAGGGAGAGGAAGGAAAGGCAGAAAGGAAAAGAGGGAGAGAGAGAAAGAAGGAGGGAGATAGATGAAGGGATGGGAGGGAAAAAAGGTGAAAAGAATTTGTACATCCCATATCATCCTGTCATCTATTGTGTAAAGGTGTGAAAAGAAACACACACACACACACACACACACACACACACACACACACACACACACACACACACACACACACACACACACACACACACACACACACACACACACACACACACACACACACACACACACACACACACACACACACACACACACACACACACACACTTCTACGTTTTACCTTTACACTCTTGACTCCAACATTTTTTATCTCGTCTTCAAAACACATGTTGCCGGCGGTAGGGAGGTAACCACAAAGAGAAGGAGGGGAAGCAGGAGGAGGAGGCGGAGGAGGAGGAGGAGGAGGAGGAGGAGGAGGAAGAGGAGGAGCAGGAGCAGAGGGAGGAGGAGGAGGACAGCTTATCTAGAGTACACCCTCTGTACCGCCAACCTTATCAGATCAAGGCTGTCACCATGCACTCCTCCTCCTTTTCCTCCTCCTCCTCCTCCTCCTCCTCCTCCTCCTCCTCCTCCTCCTCTTCTTCATCCTCCTCTTCTTCATCCTCCTCTTCTTCCTCCTCCCCTCTTCCTCCTCCTCCTCCTCTTCCTCCTCCTCCTCCTGCTCCTCCTATTTTTTTTCATAAACAACTAAATCCAGTATTCAAGATGCAGGTTCTCTGAATTTTGGAGAGGAATTTTTAGGCATCGTAAAAAAAATGTTAATGAGAGAGAGAGAGAGAGAGAGAGAGAGAGAGAGAGAGAGAATTAGATGCGGAAGGTGAATCTACCTGTAATTTGATGTGGTTCAGTTGTTCACGGCTCACTGATTCCTGAGAGTGTTTCGAACGAAGAACCGAAGCAGCGATTTCAGTTTTTGTTTCGACTTAGTGACTCCTGTGTTGTGTGTGTGTGTGTGTGTGTGTTATGGTCGTTAAGTTTTTTTTTTTTTTCAGTCACATTCTCTATTCCATTCTCTCTCTCTCTCTCTCTCTCTCTCTCTCTCTCTCTCTCTCTCTCTCTCTCTCCAATCACACCATCGCTTCGTATTTTCTCTCCATCCTCTTCATGGCTTCATTTTACCTATTAACATGTCCGACCGATCATTAATCACTCCCTGTCTCTTCCTTTCCTCCCTTTTTTTTCTCACCCTCGCCCTCCGCCCTTCAAGTTTACAAGATGTGGCTTTTCTCTTCAACTCCATGAAGTTAAAGTTGTTTGTTTAGTACAACCCAACAGTCTTCTTTATTCTTTTATCTCTATTCGTAATTATGCTTTCTTTAGTATTATGATTCAGTAGTGTATCTATGTTTTGTATCTTTATGAGTATCTTTCAATTTTATCTATGTATCTATTTATTTTCTGCTGTAGTTTCCCAACTGTCTTTTTCTCTCCCTCCCTCCCATTTGCCTTTATTTTCATTGCTTCTCTATCTCTCTCTTTCATTGACACTACCTTTTATCTTCCTCCCTCTTATCTCCTAACCTTAATCGTCTCCATTTCTCTCACACATCTGCCTCCTTTCCTCAATGTTTCTCATCCTGACATTGTCCTCTTCTTCCCTTCCCACCACCTTTACTCCTCTGCATCTCCCCTCCTTTCCCTTCCCCGTGTTATCATCTCCCCCACATCGTGTTCTCGGTTCCCACAGCCTCCGCCTTCCTCCTCCCGCACTATATGACAGGGATGCGGTTGCTGCTGGTCTGCGGTTGTATCTAGCGTGATGTGTCAGTGATACAAGGCTTTGTTTGGGTTTGCCTGTGGTTCATGTGTCCATGGGTGCGTCTTCGTTGTCTGTGTGTGAGTGTGTGAGTGAGCGTTTGATAATGAAGCTAGTCTTGCCTGCGCGTCGATAGCCCCTGTTATATATCCGTCAATTTGAAATTGGCGCTGTGCATTGTACCGAGTCTGAGGTCCTGGCGACGAAGCGCACTCGAGGTAGTCAGAGTGAAGGTTTGAAATTAGTTATATGTGCAAATAAAATGATAATGCGCAAGCTTAATCTTAAACCAACAGGATATATCAGGTAATTGGCCTTTCCTCGGATAATGTGGGTGCCTGCTGCATGTTCCCGAGCCCCGAGTGAATAATGAATAAGAAAGAAGTTTGTGTAACGCTGTAAAAAAGTACATTTCCTGAGCTTGGCGAGGCTGAGAGAGTCCGTGGCTGCCTTCACCTTTTTAAACATGCACGCAGTAAACACACACTCCAATTAAATCGATAACATCAACATGCATAAGTTTTGGACCGTCATAGTCTCTCTCTCTCTCTCTCTCTCTCTCTCTCTCTCTCTCTCTCTCTCTCTCTCTCTCTCTCTCTCTCTCTCTCTCTCTGCCTGCCTGTGTGCTCCTTGCCGCCTAATATCGCTCGTATAATCTCGCAATCATTATCATTATCATTCTGGGAGCGTGAAAAAAGAATAAAAAAGAGTAAAACATGTGATTATTCAACCCGTTCTCTGTAATCTGTCGGGCCAGTGTGTGAATACCAAGTAGGGTGTGTTTTTAAGCGTTAGATTATAAAGAGCCTCTGAAGCATATATTTGTATGTTACTCTTCCCCCGTGTCCTCTCCCTTTCCCCCTCTCTCTATCTCTATGTCTGTCTCTTTTTTTCTTATTTTTTCGTCTCTTTTCATTTTTTTTATTATTGTTTTGCCTTCCTCGTCTTGCTTGTAATATACCTTGCGATATTGAATACGTGATGTAACTTATTCTTATATGATTATTTGTGTGTGTGTGTGTGTGTGTGTGTGTGTGTGTGTGTGTGTGTGTTTCCTTAGTGTTGTTTGATTTTTTTTTTGTCTGTGTGTGTATGTGTTTATTATAATCATTACTCGTAAATGGTGTTGTACGTTCAGTATTGTTCGTGTCATCATTGTTATTATTGTTGTTGGCATTATAATTTGTAATTGTTAAAGGTATACTTTTATTTTGTTTTTTATTTTATTGCTGCTGCTACTGCTACTGCTATTGCTGTTGCTGCTGCTGCTGCTGCTGCTGCTGCTGCTGCTGCTGCTGCTGCTGCTACTGCTACTACTACTACTACTACTACATTTGATTGCAACCACTACTGTTCATATTATTATTTTCAGCAATTATAGCAACAGCAAAAATAATAACAATAACAATAATAATGAAAATAATAAAGAAATAACAAGACAAGTACAAAAAATAAAAATCAATTAAGAAGAAATAAAGAATTAAAATAAAATAATAAACAGCATAATAACAAGAACAATAACCAACAATAAGCATCACAATAACAGTAATAACAATACCATAATTCAGGATAATTGCAGCCCCACCAGCCACAATGAAGACCATAATGCCGCACTGCCCTCTGCCCGCTGCCCTGCGCCCTCAGAGTAATGGACCGGAGTGGCGAATCTTTCTCTATTTGTCAGCACTGATTATTACACTCACACCCTCGATCTTCTTGATGCAGAACGCTGGAAGAGAAAGAAGAGTAGGAGTAGGAGGAGGAGGAGGAGAAGGAAGTGGTAGTGGTGGTGGTGGAGGAGGGGAAGGAAGAGGAGATGAAGAAAGGGCTGCCCCGAGGTGGTGCTGCGTCTCAGATGGATCCTTCAGGCCCTGATATTAACCGACAGATATTTCATGGTTTTACAGGACGTGTCTTGCATTTAAAGGCTTCCCTCATTCACTCACTTGCTTTTTCACATACCCCTTCACTCGTCACCCCGTCCCTTCTGCCAGATGCACTTGTAAGTTCGTAAGAGTACAGGCTTTCACTTCTTCCTTCCATTCATTCATTCATTCATTCATCCATCTTTTTCCTTTCCCATTCGCTCATTCGCTCATCCACTCGAGTGCTGGTGATGTGTCTTTCTTGTCTAGAGAAACTTCCAACTCCAATGATTTTACAGATTGTTTTTCTTCATCTATTTTATTCTGTCTAATGAATTATGTACGCAGAAATTGAATTGACTCGTGACTGAAGTGATTAACTAACTGATCAAATGACTCCAGCTTGTGGCTGTTTTTACTGCTCCTGAAGATAACTACAATGTTTTGCTCTAGGTTTTGGAATATATTTTGAAGGGCACCAGTGAGAGCAATATGAGTGAAGTGAGTGATTGAAATCTTTTAATGACTTATTATTATTTCTTCTCCGTAAAATTGGCATTGGTTAGTTAGTAAAATATCGTGACATAGAATTGATTAGAGTTAAAAGCTTAATGAATGAATGTACGACTAGACTGATGGTTAAAATTGTAAAAGATATTCCCAGATACTGTTCATAAAAATAATAATACGAGTAATATATCTATACGCGAGAAGAATACCAAATAAATGAAATCATAATGCTTGATTGAAACTAGAAGAAAAATTAGAAGTGGTCAGAATTTTATAATAATTTTATATTAGTGATAACAGCAAATGTTATTGTTATTAATTTTGTTCTAGTAGTAGTAGTAGTAGTAATAAAAGTAGTAGCAGTAGTAGTAGTAGTAGTAGTAGTAGTAGTAGTAGTAGTAGTAGTAGTAGTAGCAGTAGTAGTAGTAATAGTAGTAGTAATAGTAGTAGCTCTAGTAGTGTAGTAGTAGTAGTAATATTGATGGTAGTAGAAATAGTAGTAGTAATAGTACCATTATTATCATAGTTATTGTTATTGCTGTTGTTTTGTTGTTATTGTTACTGTTGTCATTGTTGCTTTTGTTTTTGCTTTTGCCATTATTACCAGTATCATTGTCGCCACTATTATCGCCCCTGTTTTTTTTTTCTTTGCGAGAATCATTAACATTTTTTCTCATATCAACGGAATGGTAATTACCTTTAAGCCAGGCAGGATTCAAGGCAGGACGGGAACATTGTGTATTGCCGTCTTAATTTGCATAAGGAATTCGTCACCTGTCGTTCGCTAATTAGCCAGGCGACAGGTGGTCAGATAATGTAATTTCCTTCCATCGTTTTATCTGCTACAGAAATCTCATTATTTATTATTTTATTCTTGCGCGATTATATTTTATGAAAGATTTTATGATAATGCACGATTGATGGTGGTGGCGGTGGTGTTGATGATAGTAGTGATGCTGGTAGCGATGTAGTTACAATATAAAAACAATGTACATTATCTTTTGTTTACTGTGCACTAATTTGCATTTCATTACAATTATTTGACGATTAGTTATTCAAATATTTATGACTTTCTTTCCTTGCCAAGATGCACATTGCTACGTTCCCCACCACCACTACCACCAACAACACTATCACCACCACCACCACCACCACCACCACCACCGCAGGCTGTCAGGCGGAGGGGAATTCAACCGGGGCGTAAGTAATGATCCTGGCGCTGTCTGGCCATAAATCGAGAGAGGTCTGGAAAAAGCTTGCTCCTCTCGTCGCTATTACCTGAACTCAAGGAGACACAAGGGACGGACATTCCAACGGTAGTGCATTTTATCCCTTAGATGAAGTTTGCCCCAATTAGGAATGGCGAGAGAGAGAGAGAGAGAGAGAGAGAGAGAGAGAGAGAGAGATAGAGGGTGTGCCTCCAGAGTCCTGCCCACCTCGCCTCGTCGTCAGCAGTAAGGAGTGGGAGCAGTTTGACAGTTTTAAGTTGTCAGTAAATAAGGCAGCGCGCACTGACCGTAACACAAGCCACGGGTGCAGCATTAGTAACTCCCAGCGCAGGGCGGAGCCGCGGCGGGGGATGTGTCGGCAGGGCAGCCCGCATGGTAATGTGTGCTAATGTTCTCGTTGCGTGCGTGTGTTCCCCCGCACCTTTGTATGCCCGAGAGTGCTTTCCCAACGACTTGTAGATGCATACAGGCACCGCTTACTACTTTTCGCCTCTATACTCGCAGCGGCCCACGATTTGCTTCCCTGCTGTGTGGAATGACAGAGAAACTACTGCCACGCATACCACGACGCTATGCTGGTCTGCCATTCCTGCCTGCCCTTCCCTCCCGCCCTTCCCACCTGCCCTTCTCACCTGCCCTTTCCGCCCTGCCCTTCCCGCCCGAGTCCAGCCCAGCGTATAGGGACAGCCGTCGGTGGATGTGTGTGGTGCGTGTGGAGGTGGCAGCTGGGTGTTTGCAAGGCGCTACGTCGTGGTGGAGGTGATTCATAACTCGTGGCAGGGTGGTTTGCGAGCGCCGGAGGGGACACACAGTGGTGATGGAGGGGTCGGATGTGGCTGTACGAGGGAGTGGAGGCGGTGGCTGTGGTGGTGGTGGTGATGGTGTTGGGTACTACTGGCCAATGGGAGACCAGGGGGTGGGGAAGGCAGGTGGTTAGGCGGAGATGACAAGGTAGTGGTTGTCTCAGGGAGGTTTATTCCTGTTGTTTATCGTTGAGTGGGGTAAAGTGGGGAGCTTCAGGGAGGTGAGAGGGAAGATGGGGTGTAAGGAAAGGGCTGCAGATGACGGGGTGAGAGGGGTAGGGTGCAAGGGAGGGTCTAATGAAAGAAGTGCTGGGAAAGGGTGGAAGGGATAGGTGCAAGTGAAGGGGTGCATGTTTAGTGGGAAGGGAAAATTGACAGAGTGAGGGAGAGGTGAGAGGGATTAAGGACACGGCAGAAGACAATTACTAAGACGCTGAGATAGAGGTGAGAGGGTGATGGGAACCAGAGAGAGAGAGAGAGAGAGAGACGGACACAAGCAACAAAGCAAGGAGCGGCACTGTGACTTATACCACTCAAGATTTATAGCCCGGGAACCATGAACTCTCGTCTCCCTTTGTGGCCCTCTAGCGGGAGGACGTGTAAACACCCCACAAATCCCTCGTTGACGGATGAAAAAGAGGGTGTCGCCGCGGGATCCGAACCCACATCAACAAGGGACTCACCTGGAACTGACCTGGAAGACCACCTGAAAGAGCCATGACCTCACCTGGCCGATAGAAACACCTTACAGAGACCATTGAAAAGACGCCTTGAAAAGACTCGTTACTCTTATGGGAAAAATAAGAGAGACCAAGAAGGAATGGAGAGAAAGAAACAAAGAAGATGGGATTCATGAAAGGAGGCATTGATGAAATAGAAAGGACCTTGAACTTATCTGGACATTAGAAAGACCTTAGAAAAAGAAACTCTTGAAAATAGGTCTTACTCTTTACTCATTGGCTTTTTAAGTGCAAAGAGATAAAAGGGAATGAAGGTTGAGAAAGATTTAAGATAAGACAAAGAGAAGAAATAACAGAAGGCAGGGAAATAACGAGGGAAAGAAAAAAGGAAAATGAAGAATTTAAGAAAGGAAAGAAAAAGGAAATAAAGCAAGAAATAACGAAGGGATGATTTAAGGAAGGAGGAAATGAAAACAATGAAAAAAGAGAAGGGAAGCATGGAATCAGATATAGAAAAATCACAGAGAATCGAGAAAACAGAGAAAGAATATATAATAGACAAAAAGAAGCCAAGGAAATGGGAAGAAAAGAAGAGAATAAAAGCAAAGATTTAGAATAGAAAGACCATATTGAATCAAGGTAAAGGAAAGAAAGAAAACAGAATACAAAAGGAGGAAATCAAGGCAAGGAAAGAAAGAGTGGAGGGTACAATGAGGGAGGTACCGATTAACACGGGCGCACCTGATCCTCTCTGGGTGACGGGAGGGTGATGGATGAGAGGAATTACTGATGGTTAATGAAGGCTGCGGGTTCTGGCGTAACACAGGGCCAGGAGTGCTGGCCTCGCCCTCTGTAAATTTGTCCTTCCTTTGTTTTATGATTGTTTCTCTTTTGTACCTAGGCAGACTCCTTTTTTTTTCAATCTTCCCTCATTCCCAAGGTTTATTTTCTTCTATTTATTCTCTCCCCATCAGAAGTAATGATATAATATGTAATAAATCAAGTCAGCTGCATTCATTGCCTTCCTATCTCGTTAAATATTTAATGAATTATAACTTGGTTGTTGCAGTGAGACCAAGATGAAGCAAGATAAACCTTGCAGAGAGAGAGAGAGAGAGAGAGAGAGAGAGAGAGAGAGAGAGAGAGAGAGAGAGAGAGAGCAAGCACATGATCTATTCTCAACCACAAGCGTCACACCGGGAAGAAATATAACAGCGGCTTCATTAAAGAATTCTGTAATATTAAGGATGGCAATTATATTTTTAATCTTTACACTCAGTACCAAAGAAGCAGCGAAATGTAATTCAAGTCCCTAAGGTTCTTAATGAAATAAAGCGAAATATTTCACTGGTATCAAAAGAGCGTGGAATAAAAGATGTGAATTTCAGAGGCAATTAATGAAGAACAGTTATTAATACTTGTAATTAATATCAACCATTACCTGCCAAAATGTTGTAATTTACTAGACACACGAGGAGTCAGTAACCTCAGGAATAGTTACTAACAAATATGCTCTCTCTCTCTCTCTCTCTCTCTCTCTCTCTCTCTCTCTCTCTCTCTCTCTCTCTCTCTCTCTCTCTCTCTCTCTCTCTCTCTCTCTCTCTCTCTCTCTCTCTCTCTCTCTCTCTCTCTCTCTCTCTCTCTCTCTCTCTCTCTCTCTCTCTCTCTCTCTCTCTCTCTCTCTCTCTCTCTCTCTCTCTCTCTCTTTCTCTCTCTCTTCTCTCTCTCTCTCTCTCTCTCTCTCTCTCTCTCTCTCTCTCTCTCTCTCTCTCTCTCTCTCTCTCTCTCTCTCTCTCTCTCTCTCTCTCTCTCTCTCTCAGTCCCACATTTTTTTCCTGTTCTTTTACACTTTGTCCTAAACAGTTGACGTTTTCTCACTACTTTTTCTTCTCTTTTGTGGCGGTGTAATTTTCCCAACTTTTGTTGTCTCATTATTTTTTGGGGTTGACTTCCTTTCTTTTTTATTCGTCTTCCAATTTCCTTTCCCGCCCTTTTATCGACGCGCGGACCACCCACACACCGCATCGGAAGTGCTACTGTTGCTCCCTCTTATTGCCATCCCTCCTCCTCCTCCTCCTCCTCCTCCTCCTCCTCTTCCTCTTGCTCCTTCCCTCACATTAACATCAACTGTCTTCTCTTTTATCACCATTGTTCCCTGCTTTCCTTTCCTTGTAACACTCCTTCTCGCATACACACACACACTCACACACACACACACACACACACACACACACACACACACACACACACACACACACACACACACACACACACACACACACACACACACACACACATCTGGAACGTATCATAACATACTCCTTAATTTCGTTGTTTTATAGTAACTTTCTTGATGGCATAAAGTTTTGCCACCAAGAAAAAGAGGAAAAAATCTAATTACGCATAAATTTTTGTTCTCTTCCTCTTTCTTTGTCTTTATAAAA
This sequence comes from Portunus trituberculatus, assembly GCF_017591435.1. Taxonomy (NCBI): domain Eukaryota; kingdom Metazoa; phylum Arthropoda; class Malacostraca; order Decapoda; family Portunidae; genus Portunus; species Portunus trituberculatus. The sequence goes on from NC_059273.1 coordinate 12,448,507, forward strand.
AAAATGGGCTTTTTGCCGACATCCGGCTTCCCTCTCCCCCACTCCCCACTCCCCAGTTTTCACCCTTTCAGGCCCTTCCTTCCTTTTCTTCACCCCTTCCCTATCATCACCCCACTTTTATAAGCGTCACTCATCCCAAACCGCCCGCTGCCTCTTTCACCCCAATCTCACCCCTTTACGCTCCCACTCATCCCTCTCAATTCCACTCACCCTACAGTTATCCCACTTACCAGAAAAGCACTAAGCTGCCTCTCATCCCAGGAACCTTTTCTAGTTATCACCCGAGGCTGCCTTCAACTGCCTTTCACCCAGGGACGCCCAAAGACACCCTGCTCTTGAAACCGTCCTCACCTATAGCTCCATGCCTTCGTTAACCTCCCTATTTCTACCCAGGCCGGTCCACGTGTCCCCTCACCCTCTCACCCCATCGCATCCTCACCCCACGGCGTCCATCTCTTCTCTCCCTCCCATTTGTGAAAAGTGATGAGGGATGACGAGGCAAGGGGGTCGAGGGGAAGAGGAAAACAAAGTCTCCTTAAACATAGCCAATTATCAAGGGAATGGACTGATTCCGGCAGCCATGGGTCACCATTAGGCCCTCCTCGCCCTCAGACAGGTAAGACGCCGCACCTGCCCGGGGAAGGTAATTACAGGGGTGTTTACCTGGCCACTCCGACACCTGCCCGTCTCCCAATCGCGCCTCACAAGTGGTATTTAGGGGAGGTCTGCTGAGATTCACCTAGAGATCACATCGTTCTGACTCACCTGTTGACTTCCTTCCATGTGTTTTTGTTCTGTCTGGTTCAGCTCAGCGTCTTGAGTCACTGTCCTTCGCCTGTCATGAGGTTAGAGTCAGTAGTAAGTGTTTGAGTAACCGCTGAATTGCCTGCCATAAGATTTGAGTCTGTAGTAAATGAAATCAGAGCCAAGTCTGTCACTAGTAGATGTTTTGACTCACCACCGAATCGTCATAGGATTTACATAGATCAGTTATATTTGAGTCACCGCGGAGTCGCTGAGTCGTGAGATTAAGTCAGCGGTGAATGTTTTGGCCAGTGGAAGTTGACATGAGTGGCCGCCCTGCCTGGCTCACTCCCTGCTTTGCATTAATCGCCAGGTGGTCGTGTGGTAATAAAAATGAATTAGTGTTTTGCATGAAGGTGCACGAGAGGGAGGGATAATAAACTCGAGAAAATAGAAAAATAATTAGAGGATGAAAATATAGTGAAGAGGAAAGAAAACCACAAGGAATAAAAAATAAAAATAAGAAGAAGAACAAGAACGATGGCATGAACAAGAACAAGAAAAACAACAAGAGTAACAGCAAAAAAAATCAAAGAAAGAGGAAGAAAATAACAACAATAAAAACAGCATGTAATATATAAATGAAGAAAAACACCAAGAAACAAAGATAGAAGAGGAGATGGGGGAAAAAAAAATACAAGATAAAAACTAATAACAAGATGACCAACAAATAACTTACATCATTTACAAAAGCGTTCCATTATCGCCACCACCACCACCATCACCGCCACCGCCACCATCACCGCCACCGCCACCATCACCACCACCATCACCATCACCACCACCGCCAGAAGAATAACAAGGTAAGACTAATCAATCATTTATCAATTTATCCACACGTCCTCCAGTCCCATCAGAGCCCCGCCCCTTCCACGCCCCTCCACGCCCCGCCCAGCCCCACCCCGCCCAGCCAAACCCAGCCCCGCCCCGCCCACCCAGACCGCCCACCAGGTCCTTCCATCAGCCCATCATTACTGGGATGGGTCGTGGGAACACCTTGAATGGACGGCCGCTGTAATTTTTTTGTGGTGGATTATAGCACTTTAGAAGATAATCCGCACTTCCTCCTCCTCCTCCTCCTCCTCCTCCTCCTCCTCTTCCTCCTCCTCCTCCTCCTCCTCCTGTTTTGCTCTTCCTCCTCTTCGTCCTCCTTTTGCTCTCATTTTCTTCTTCCTCTTCCTCCTCCTCCTCCTCCTTCTCCTCCTCCTCCTCCTCCTTCTCTTCTTACTTTTCTTACTCCTTTTCTTCTTCTTACTGTTTTCTTCTTCCTTTTCCTCCTCCTCCTAAGGTTTCTTCTCCTCCTCCTTCACCTTCTCCTCCTCATTTTTCTTATTTTTTTCTTTGTTATTCCTATCTCGTCTTCATTCTTCGACCTCCATTCCTTGTATTACCTCCTCTTCCTCCTCCTCCTCCTCCTCCTCCTCCTCCTCCTGAAGGGTGGAACGCTATACTTAGGGAGAATAAAACCCGTTCAGGAAATCATTTACTTCTCTCGCCTTGCATCTTGTATATATTATTTTCCCTCCTTTTCTTTCTCATTTTTTATTCTTTTTTTTTCTACACTTTGATTTAATTTTATACGATTTTTTTTTGCGATTTAAATAAGTTTTATCGTCAGTATGTCACTCATTTCTCCTTGTTCCATTTTCCTTCTTTTCTCTCCACTTGCTTTCCACCCTTTCCTTAACGATCCATCAAAGTCGACCTCTCTCTCTCTCTCTCTCTCTCTCTCTCTCTCTCTCTCTCTCTCTCTCTCTCTCTCTCTCTCTCTCTCTCTCTCTCTCTCTCTCTCTCTCTCTCTCTCTCTCTCTCTCTCTCTCTCTCTCTTATAGGAATTGCAGGTCTGTAAAAGAGCTTAGGATCAACAGACCTAGGCTTAGATATTACTTTTTTGGTTTTAAACGTAATCAGTACTTATTAATTATTGTACACAAATCAATAAATCTCTCTCTCTCTCTCTCTCTCTCTCTCTCTCTCTCTCTCTCTCTCTCTCTCTCTCTCTCTCTCTCTCTCTCTCTCTCTCTCTCTCTCTCTCTCTGCCAGCTTTTCTCTCCTCTATGTCTCCTCTATATTCCCGTTGCTAATAACATTGCTAATCTTCCGTCTTGTACTGTCTCTCTCCAACCCATCCTTTCCTCGTACTCCTTTTCCTCCCCACTCCTTCCCACTCTTTTACCTCATTGTTACCGTCACACTCACTCTCTCCCTCTCCACTCCGGCCCGCCTCCTCCCGCCTCGTCACGCCCACCTCTCGTCACACTTCCAGCTTGCCTTACCTAAACGCACCCAGCCTTTCATCAAGTCTTTCCCGTCATCTTCCCGTCATCTTCTTGTCGTCTTCCTGTCACCCTTATGTCTACCTGCCGTCGTGCTGTCTTCCCGCTCACTTTTCACCCTTTGCCACGCCCATATTTCGTCATCTACTTTATAATCCATTCAATCATCAAGTCATCGCACCCATGTCATCAAGCCCCACACGCACGCACGTACACACACACACACACACACACACACACACACACACACACACACACACACACACACACACACACACACACACACACATTTCTATCATTTGCAAATTTAACGTAGATCACAAAATATAAAGAAAATTCAAAGGTATTTTTTTTTACACTGCTTCTCCCCTTTCACACACACACACACACACACACACACACACACACACACACACACACACACACACACACACACACACACACACACACACACACACACACACACACACACACACACACGTAATAAGCTTGTGATCAGTGTGGAAAGAGAAGATGCGCCTCCTCCTACTAACCCGAAAATAAGCCATGACGGATTTGTTCAGGGGCGCCCGCACCTTCTCCTTCTCCTCCTCCTCCCCCTCCTCCTCCTCCTCCTCCTCCTCCTCCTCCTCCTCCTCCTCCTCCTCCTCCTCCTCCTCCTCCTCCTCCTCCTCCTCCTCCTCCTCCTCTGACGCCGCTCGACTTTGCATGTAGTGTACATCTTTTATTTATTTTCTTTCCAGTGTTTTGCCCTTTTATAATATTTTGGTTCTCTCTCTCTCTCTCTCTCTCTCTCTCTCTCTCTCTCTCTCTCTCTCTCTCTCTCTCTCTCTCTCTCTCTCTCTCTCTCTCTCTTTCAAACGATGAATCTTTATTGTTTTGATTAGTATATGAACACACACACACACACACACACACACACACACACACACACACACACACACACACACACACACACACACACACACACACACACACACACACACACACACACACACACACACACAAGGAAGTACTGGTCTGAAGTGGGGGGAGGTGTACAGGAGCTATCAGCCTCAGGTGATGAATGTACAGGTAAGAGAGGCAAATTACTCTCCTGTCATCTGTAATACGGCCTGTAAACTTTTTTCTTCCTGTACTTTTCTCTGTGTCTTTGTCTCTGTCTGTGTGTCTGAATGTCTTTGTGTTCCTTCTCTCTCTCTCTCTCTCTCTCTCTCTCTCTCTCTCTCTCTCTCTCTCTCTCTCTCTCTCTCTCTCTCTCTCTCTCTCTCTCTCTCTCTCTCTCTCTCTCTCTCATTCTTTCCATTTATTTTATTCTCATACGTTTATTTATTTTTAACCAATAAAATCCTTTCGTTCCCTTTTCAGTCTTTATGAAATCACTCAGTTGTAATCTGTGTGAAGCAAACAAAGTAGTAATTGTAACAAAAGATGATGTTTTTTTAACCACTTGATTAAGATAAAGTAAAGTGATGAATATTGTGAAGTTCTTTATCAATACACAGAACAATATCAACCTAATTCTTTAGTTTCGAAAAGATTAAGACATTTCGTCCTGGTTCTTTGCTATTTGGCCTTTCTGGCTTTCTTTGGAGACAAGAAGGAGGAAAAGGATGAATACAAGAAGGAGGAGTAGGATAAAGAAACACGCCAAGAGGAAGGAAGTGAAGGAAAAAAGAGGCTAGAAGGAAGAAGAAAGAGACTAAGAGGTAGCGGAGGAAGAAGAAGGAGCTAAGTGAATAAGGAGAAGGAACAAGAGATAGAAGAGAAAATAGTAAGAAGGCATTGTCTAAAAGGAGATGAGCAAGAAGAAGAAGAGGGAGAAGAAGAAGAAGAAGAAGAAAAAGGAAAAAAGAACGGTCTAGGAGTGGGCTTGTCTCGGGTCTTGGGTCTACACTCATAACTAACAGAGCATCAGTAATTACCCTCGTTTGGATGTTGTTCTTTGCGCCCAAGCTGCTTTTTTTTCAGTCTCATAATCGGGTTAATGCCGCGCCATTATCCCGTTAAGGCGGTAATAACGACACTCGCCTTGACACTCCGCGCTGAGAGGCAAACTTTTACTATCCCGAATTGATGTCAGGTTGAGAAATAGGTCGGTGTTTTGTCCACAGTCTTCAGCGATCTAAGGTTTTGTATCTCCTGCATATACATTAGTGCTGGTTGGTTAGGTGGTTATGCTCTCTCTCTCTCTCTCTCTCTCTCTCTCTCTCTCTGATGGTAAAGTGGTGTAGCGTGGTGTGGTGTGGTGTGGTGTGGTGAAGTGTGGTGTGGTGTGGTGGGGTGTGGTGCATGTGGTGAAGTGTGGTGTGGTGCGGTGTTGTGTAGAGTGGTGTGGTGAAGTTTGGTGTGGTGTGTCGTGGTGTGGTGTGGTGTGGTGTGATGAGGTGGGGTGTGGTGTGATGAGGTGGGGTGTGGTGTAGTGTGGTGTGGTGGTGTGGTGTTCTTCAAGGAGGAACATAACATCGAGTGTTCCCTTTTCACCTCAGGTCATGTCAGGCTACACCAGGAATCCGCCGACTCACCCTCCTACACCTCCTTGTTTTGCGACACCTCTCCTCCTCCTCCTCCTCCTCCTCCTCCTCCTTCTCTCACCTACTCGTCACCCAAGACACGCCTCCTCTCTCCGTCTAACCGCAGAAGGACAGAAGCGGAGACGGTGTCCTTGGAAAAGACTCGTGTAATCACCCTCGTTATTCCTCCTCCTTTTAATCCATTATCCTCCTCCTCCTCTTCCTCTTTTCTTCCTCTTGAACTAATAACCCGCCCGCCTCTTAACGATTTTCAGACAAACAATTTCCTCCTCCTCTTCTCTTGGGTGTAAATTCTTGAGACACTTTCCTCTCACATCCTCTATAGACCTCCTTCTCCTCCTTTTCCTCCTCCTTCTCCTCCTCCTCTTCATCCTTCTCCTCCTCCTCCTCCTCCTCCTCCTCCTCCTCCTCTTCTTCGTACTCTTCCTCCTCCTCCCTCCTCCTCCTCGGTTTGCGATGCAGAGGGGAGGGGATGAGAATGAAAGGAGAGGTTATAGGGTGGGTTCTCTCTCTCTCTCTCTCTCTCTCTCTCTCTCTCTCTCTCTCTCTCTCTCTCTCTCTCTCTCTCTCTCTCTCTCTCTCTCTCTCTCTCTCTCTCTCTCTCCCCCCTACTGTGTCATGGGCCAAGTTATTTAGATAAATGTTCCTCTCCGCCGTGAACCGAGGCTCTGATTTACGCTAAATTATTGCCATTTACTGCAGGCTTCTGTGGGCGAGGGCCGGGAGGGGTAAGGGATGAAAGAGCGAGAGGAGGGAAGGGGTGATGGAGGAAGGTCACAAGAAAAGGGGCGTAGGAAGCTGCGATGGAGTGTGAGGGAGGGATGACGGGAAGGATGGAGGGAGGAAGGGTGTAGATGCGTATTAAGAAGGAATATTGAGAGAAAGGATTGATTTAGGCAAGAAATGGGGAAGAGATGATGTAAGATGGAACTGAATGAGTGAGGAAGAGTGTGTGGATCGAAAAATATAGAAAGAAAACCTGACATGAAAAGGAAGAGAATGTGAATGAGAAGTGTGGTGGCGGAAAGGAAGCAGGGAGGCTGCAAAGACGAGGCTCTTCCTGGCCCACCACTAGCTTCCGGTGAGTGTGGCGGTGTGTTTGATGCACGCTCCCTCACTCCTGACGCGGCGGACACACTAGAGGTGAACAGAGGGAGGGAAGACACGGGCGGCCTCACACCTGCCTGCCGCTCCTTCCTTTTCCCTCTTCTTCCTCCTCCTTCGCTCCTTCCTCTGGCATGCCATCCTACGGCCGGCAGGGATGCGGGGCGGGTCGTGCTGGGGCTGGCCGGGGCGGTGCTAGGCGGGCAGCGTGGGTGGTCCGGTCGCCGCCCGCCGGCTCCCTTGCCGCGGCCGCCTCTGCAGCACCTCATTAAAAAATCATTTGTAGATGATCCGCGTCCCGTTAGGCGTTTTCACGTGTCTCGCGGGAATCTCATTACCTGGCTCGTGTAGACAGATGAGGAACCGTTGTTGTAGGGGTGACACCTCTCCCCGCAGCCTCCCCCACGCACCTCCCACCTCCCTCTCCCGCCTCTCCCTACCGCTCTAGGCACACCAAGACTCCAGCACCCCGCCACGGGAGGTGAAGAGAATTCTACATGTATAAACACACTGCCGCCTCCTTCCCTCCTTCACGTCTGTCTCTCCTTCTCTTTAGTCTTGTTTTCCTACTTCGTTAGTCACATTACGGCTGCCCTCAGCCTCCCTCTGTTCTTTCCCTGCCTCATTACCCCTACCTGCGTCTGTGTGTGTGTGTGTGTGTGTGTGTGTGTGTCGTGTAAGGAAGCGTGTAAGCCTCCATTGTATGTAGTACACATTTGAATATTTACACGGCTTTACCTGCCCCCTACATGACCTTGCAGCCTCAACACACAAATTACTCCACCTTCCCCCTGAACCACTCACGCTGCCCACGTAAATAACAATGTCGAGGGTCACGTAAAGTTCCAAATGATGAGAAACACATTATGAGATACGCCTTTCCTTATATAACCCACCAAATACCTGTTCCCAGACTCCCGTTACTTTCCTTTCCTTTACCTGTGTTTCTGTGTTGCCGTCACCCACCTGTTGGAGGAGGAGGAGGAGGAGGAGGAGGAGGAGGAGGAGGAGGAGGAGGAGGAGGAGGAGGAGGAGGAGGAGGAGGAGAAGGAGGAGAAGAAGAGGAGGAGGAAAAGGAGGAGGGAAAAAGGGAGGGGTTCTATAGGATGAAGCGAGGGCGTAGGGCAGAATATTTCAATTTGATGCCGGAAATGTCCTTTTAACGAGGGTCTTGTAGGCCTCCTATTGCTCTTCGTTCTCCTCTTCCTCCTCCTCCTCCTCCTCCTCCTCCTCCTCCTCCTCCTCCTCCTCCTCCTCCTCCTCCTCCTCCTTCTACGCCTTACTCTCCTCTGCATCCTTTTCCTTAATATAGTCATCATTTTTATTTTTATTTTTATATTCACAGATTGGAATTTTACTTTAGTTTTCTTTTTAATTGTCGTCCTTAGCGTCGTCTTCGTCCTCGTTTCCTTGGTGGGATTTGTTTTTCCTCTGTGTTTACTAGTGCTTGTTCATTCTTTGTGTTTCTGTATGTCACTCTTTTATTTTTCTCAATTACTCCATTTGATAAGGTGTGTCTAAGTGAAGTGTTTGTTTTCTCTTGTGTTTCTTGTTCCTTATGTTTGTTTTTCGTTTGTGATCCATCTCCCTCTTACATTTCTTTCTTTGTGTTCCTCAGTGTCCCTCCTTTCCTCACTCTATCCATCTACTTAATATCCTCCCTTCCTCTCCTTCTCTCATTTGTTCTGCCTCTCATCTGTGACACGTCCCTTACCCATCCATCATCTCGATTCCTCCACTTCCTTTCCTCCTCATCCTCCTTCTCCCATATCACCTCCAGTACCTTTCCTCTTCATTATACCCTTACTTCTCCTTATCCTCCACCATCACATCTACATTACCAGCTCTTATCCCTACCCTATTTCAAATCACCCTAACATCCTTCCCCTTTCCTCTTACCCATCCTCTTGTTTCCTATTACCACATCCCTCTCATATCCTTCATCATACCCATCACCAACACCTCCCTTTTCTCTCCTATCACTAGTCAAGAGGGAGGAGATCGAGACAGGGCTGGATAACAAGGTGCGGGGTGGACTGACTAGCATAAAGGTGTGGCTGTGTTATCCATCACGAGGCCCATCACTCCTAAACGCCCCGCCATTCAGCGCTAGTGATGAAGAAGACTCCGGACACAAAGCGGGAGGGCGTGCAGGCGCGTGTGGCTGAAGGAAGGAGGAGAAGGAGGAAGGTGTAGGGGAAAAAGAGTGAGGTTCAGATGAAGGTAGAAGAAGAAAAGGATGTTCGTGAGGAGGAGGAGGAGGAGGAGGAAGAGGAGGAGGAGGAGGAGGAGGAGGAGGAGGAGGAGGAGGAGGAGGAGGAGGAGGAGGAGGAGGAGGAGGAGGAAGAGGAGGAGGAGGAAGGGGAGGAGGAGGAAGGAGAGAAGGAGGAGTGAAGTGTGCATAGAAGGTTGTTAGGCGAGGAACAAGCAAGATCCTTCTCTGTTTTATTTACTCTCTCTCTCTCTCTCTCTCTCTCTCTCTCTCTCTCTCTCTCTCTCTCTCTCTCTCTCTCTCTCTGAAGATGGCGATGATAATGATGAATGAAGCAAGGAGCAGGAAAATGAAAAATAATAAAAAGTTGTATTATTAAAGTGAATAAAAAAGTAAGAAAAGCAGAGGGATAATAAAAGCTATTCCCGCCAAGATTCAGAGTCGTTATCTCCATGAAAAATGCCCGTGTGAGGGAGGGAGGGAGGGAGGGAGGGAGGAAGAGAGGGAGAAAGGGAGGGAGGGAGAGAGAGAGGGAGAGAGGGAGGGAGGAAGTGCTTGCCCCAAAAAAGGAGAAAAAGAAAAAAAAACAGAGTGAAGAAAGGATGATGAGCGGCTGAAAAAAAAAAAACGAGAAGGAAGAGATGACGATGCAAAGATCACTTCTAAAACCCCTTTCCTGTACCATTTCCTTCACTTTACTCCCTATTCCATTAGTCCTGTACCCCTTCCCTGCCTGCCATACCCTCATTGTACCCTCCCAATGCACCCTTTCCTGTCACGTTCTAAACCATACCTTACTGTAACATCCTTCTACCCTTCCCTCCTTCCCCTACCACAGTATCCCTTCCTTTGTAAGCACTATGCCCTTCACCCTTTTCTACCCATATTTTCCCTCCTAGACCTCTTTACCATTCCTTTACTCTCTTCCTCTTTCCCTTCACAGCCTTGCACCTCCTATACTCACCCCACCCCTTGTACCATACCTCCACCCTTCCCCTCCTCTTTCTCCTAGCACCTGCTGTACCTCCCCCTTGCACCATTTACCCTCAAACATCCCGTCCCTCCCTCCAATGGCGACGGTCGTAAATAACATCGAAGCAGGTTTATTGCAGTTGATTGTTCCAACGTAGGACGAGAGAACTTAGCCAGTGGAATGACACGGCATTACCTGAGCGGGATGGGCACGCAGCGGGTCATTAGAAGCACGAAGCTGCCCAGGTACTCTTCCTCACCTGCCCACCTGGCCCCCCAAAAAAGTTACTAAGTCATTGCTATTACCTGATATTGGAGGAAATAGCGAGGAATTTGGGTGGAAATAAGGGAGAGGGTGAAAGTATAGGGGAAGGTGGAGAAATAGGGGTTATCGAAGGGGGTATTAGTGGTAAAGGGGTAAAGCTAACATGTCAGGTGGACGAATGAAGGGGATTAATGGGATGAAGAAGGGAGTGAATCAAGGTAATGAGATAGAAGAATATGAGGGAATTGAAAGGAAGTAAGGGACATTAATCCCTTCATAAACATATATAGCTTCTAGAAGACATACTCTCTCTCTCTCTCTCTCTCTCTCTCTCTCTCTCTCTCTCTCTCTCTCTCTCTCTCTCTCTCTCTCTCTCTCTCTCTCTCTCTCTCTCTCTCTATCAGGTATGCATGGCGTGTGTAAAGTCACCTCATAAACTTCTCATAATTTGCCTGTGTCACCCATAAACTCACGTCCTTCCTCCTCCTCCTCCTCCTCCTCCTCCTCCTCCTCCTCCTCCTCCTCCTCTTCCTCCTCCTCCTCCTCCTCCTCCTCCTCTTCCTTGTTTTTTCCTCTCCCTTTCTTTTGTTTTATTCAATTTTCTGCCTCACTTCCTCTTTTCATTGTTTTTTACTCTTTCTTTTCATCTCTACTCGTTTTCTCTTTTCATGACTCATGTTTTCCTATTTCTTTATCTGTTAGTCTTTTTTCTTATTTTTTTCTTATTTTTTCTTTGTGTATTGCGTTATTACCTCATTCGCTTCCCCTGTACTCGCTTGTTATCTTTCTTTTTTCTCTCTTTCTTTCTTTTCTCATTTCCTTCGTCCTCTTTCGCTGTTTATGTCTCTCATCGTCATTATCTCTCTCTCTCTCTCTCTCTCTCTCTCTCTCTCTCTCTCTCTCTCTCTCTCTCTCTCTCTCTCTCTCTCTCTCTCTCTCTCTTCTTTCATTAGTCTTTTGTTTTTCCCTATCTCATCCGACTCCTTCATTATTCTCTTGTTTCTCATTGATTTTTTTTTCTCTCCTTTGTTTGTTTTTCATTATCGTATTCTTTTTTCGTTTTTTCTATATACTTTCTTTTTTTTCGTGTTTTTCAGTGTTGTTTTCGTCTCTCTCTCTCTCTCTCTCTCTCTCTCTCTCTCTCTCTCTCTCTCTCTCTCTCTCTCTCTCTCTCTCTCTCTCTCTCTCTCTCTCTCTCTCTCTCTCTCTGCTATCTCATGCCTTTCCTTGACCCCACATTTACACACACACACACACACACACACACACACACACACACACACACACCAAATCGCTTCGTGAAAATATATTGTGAGTTAATTTTTTTTTCTCTCTCTGATTAAACTGATTTACAAAGTGAAAAGCACAGACCATAAAGAGGAGTAGGAGGAAGATGAGGAGGAGGAGGAGGAGGAGGAAAAGAAGGTGGATTTTTATATATGGCTCAGAAAAAAGTAATTAATCTTATAACGAAGAAATAATAATAAATAAAAAAAATATACCCATCATTTTTTATTCCATTACTCTTAAACTCCCCCTAATTTTATTCAGCAACAGAAAACGGTGAATAAAAAAACAGATGTGTGTGTAAGTTAAGTCACGAGGAATTGAAAACACGTAACCACCACCATCACCACCACCAACCACCACCACCATCACCATCACCACCAACCACCACCAACACCACCACTAACCACTACTACCACCATCACCAGATTCAGTTCAGTTTGGTTCGGTCTCTCCTCTGATCTTCCTCCGATTCGACTTGGCGAGACGCGGATTACACGCTGCTGACGGAGACCAACAGACAGACGGCGAAGGGGGGGGTGGTGAAGTGAAGTAAAGTGTAGTGAAGTGAAGTGAAGTGACCGACTCAAAGATAACCAACGAAAGAAAGGAAGAAAAAAAATTGAACTCCCAATAATGAATAGAATATCACACTTTCCCATAAAAATAACTATTTCGAACATAAAATATAAAAAGAAATTAAGAAGAAAATTAAGAAAAATATATATAAAAAGTATGGAGGCTCAGATACACTTGATTGCCCCTTAAATTTAGCTCCTTGTTAGGGTGGTGGAAGGCCTCAAGGCGGAAAGTGTTCCAATGACTCGCAGTTTTGAGGTGAAGCGAGAGAAAAATGCCATTTTTAGAGAGAGAGAGAGAGAGAGAGAGAGAGAGAGAGAGAGAGAGAGAGAGAGAGAGAGAGAGAGAGAGAGAGAGAGAGAGAGAGAGAGAGAGAGAGCAAGAGAAGAAGAAGAAAAGAAAAATGAGCAAGATGAATTTGGGAAGTATGTGAAGTAGAAAGAGGAAAAATAACACACGAGAGAGAGAGAGAGAGAGAGAGAGAGAGAGAGAGAGAGAGAGAGAGAGAGAGAGAGAGAGAGAGATAATATGAAGCAGAAGGATATAGAAATAAACGCAAATGAAAAGAAATGAAGAAACGAGAGAAAGACAGAGAGAGAGAGAGAGAGAGAGAGAGAGAGAGAGAGAGAGAGAGAGAGAGAGAGAAAGAGAGAGAGAGAAAGTATGAAGCAGAAGAAAATTGAAATAAAAACAGAATGAAAAGAAATGAAGAAATGAGAAAAAGAGAGAGAGAGAGAGAGAGAGAGAGAGAGAGAGAGTCCTCCTAGTAAAAAGCCCCAGTGTATTCCTCTTAAGTTATGAGCCGCGACTTGACTTAACAGGTGATACACAGAAATTAGCAGATCGGCGGTTTGGATTCTGTACCGCAGCTAATCAACCTACCAGTCCGTATCCAGTGAATTTGGCCTCCTCCTCCTCCTCCTCCTCCTCCTCCTCCTCCTCCTCCTCCTCCTCCTCCTCCTCCTCCTCCTCCTCCTCCTCCTCCTCCTCCTCCTTCTCGGTGCATTTTTAAGTAACATTGGAAAGGTACTTACGCTGACCACTAAATGTGCAGCATACCAGAAAGCCACTGCCATTATATAATATTTATCCAGACACAGGAGGAGGAGGAGGAGGAGGAGGAGGAGGAGGAGGAGGAGGAGGAGGAGGAGGAGGAGGAGAAGGAGGAGGAGGAGGAGGAAGAGGAGGAGAGTGGAGGTGTGGAGGAAAGTTTTGAATTTGATGCCTGCCCTACTTTGTGTGTGGTAAGCTGGTATCTCTCTCTCTCTCTCTCTCTCTCTCTCTCTCTCTCTCTCTCTCTCTCTCTCTCTCTCTCTCTCTCTCTCTCTCTCTCTCTCTCTCTCTCTCTCTCTCTCTCTCTCTCTCTCTCTCTCTCTCTCTCTCTCTCTCTCTCCGGTTAGCACGCCTGGTTCTTTAATTATTATCTATCTGCTCCTCTTTATTATTTCATTCACCTGAGTTGACTTGTTTTATTTCTATTCTCTTCTTTTTCTATTATTATTTTTTCTCCTCTACCTTTTTTTTTCACGTCCGTCTTATATATCTTTTACCTTCCTGCATTTTTCTGTTACTCTTGATCGTTCCTTTTCTTCTTTTTCTTCATTTTTCTTTTCAAATACATTGTCCTTATTTTTTTTTAATATTGTCTATCGTAACTATATATGTGGATGGGTGTAAGGGGATGAACGTTGGTAAAGATGGGTGATGGATGTATTGGATTGGGTGTAAAGGTGATGGTGATGTGTGTAAGGTTGTGATGTCTTATGGATGGGTTACTGAATGGAAAGAGGGAGAACTGGAAGATAGAAGTGTTGTTTATTGCGATGCGAAATAGTTAATAGCATCTAAACAAATGCAGAAAACATTACAAGAGATTATGAGACAGACGAAGACTAAAAAGAATACATTTGCGTCCAGTTTAAATATTGAATGTGGCTCTGAAACGAGTAAACATGTCTCGGAGTGATTAGTAATTAAGCAAAAGGTGTACCAAACAGCAATCAAAGGGTTAAGTTTGAATTTCTACTAAGAACAATTTATTATCACCTTCATTTACGTCTAAATTTCCAATACTCTAAAAGTCTCCTTACAATATTACTTTCTGTCTTGAATATACAGAAAATACCCTAGTTTCTCATCTCGACTTAATAAAAAGGAAGCAAAAAAAGGGTTACTTAGCCATTTTATTTATGCATGTAACGATATGTAAATCATCAGTAAACTTAATTAAACTCAAAGTAACAAGCGTGGGACTAGAACCCTGGAACTGCCGACTGGAAAACAAGTGCAGTGGAACATTTTCAGTCCTCATATACCTGTGATAAATAAGGAAAGCCACCAAAGGGGAATGGTAACCGCGTGCACTTAAATATACGAAACTGTGTGTTGCTGGGACGAATATTAAAGGAAAATACAGGTGGTTGAGAAACAGAAGAAATATATGTAGCGAAAAATACCTGTACTGCATGATGGAGGGTGACAGGAGAGAGAGAGAGAGAGAGAGAGAGAGAGAGAGAGAGAGAGAGAGACAGAGACAGAGAGACAGACAGACAGACAGACAGAGAGACAGACAGACAGACAGAGATAGACAGACAGACAGACAGAGGAGAGCAAACAGATCCGAGACTAGACAAAGACTAAGACCAGAAGATATGAAATGAGACCAAATCGAATCCAACATAGCAAAAAAAAAAAAAAGACAAGAAGCTTCAGCACACACTCACAAATTCACACACACTCACACATACTCTCAAAACTCTACACTCAGCCTCATTAACTCACACGGGGTCACTTTTTTACACCCCCCTCCTTCCATTCCTCTCTCCCTCTTCTTCTCTCCCTTCTCACTCGTGTCGTAAGTTATCTAATAGGAAGCGGACGCGGGGAGGTGGTTAGCGAGCTCATGGACACACTGCTTCGCTATATTTGGCCGTTGCTTCTTCCTCTTAAATTTTCCTCTCGGTTTCTCTGTTTGACGTCAATCCTGTGATGGTTGGCGATTAGGGATCCTTACGTCCTATTCAATATGATATGAGGGACGGCGCCGCTCCAGGAATAGGGTCGATGAGAAATTATAAAAGTCTGCCATGAAAATATTAAACACATATTTTGCCAGTAATTATTTTCGCCTGATGGAGTCTCTTTTTTTTCTTTTTTTTTTCTTTCTATCCAGTCTCTCGTCTCTCTCTCTCTCTCTCTCTCTCTCTCTCTCTCTCTCTCTCTCTCTCTCTCTCTCTCTCTCTCTCTCTCTCCCTCTCCCTGTGTAAGAGTGTTGTGTGAGGTCTTGCATTTTTTTTTTCTTGTCTTTATTTTTGTCTTGTATAGAATTATGAGTTTTCTCCAATAAGTGAGACGAAACAAAAAATAATAAAATATAACATACCTACACACAAACACACCTCACACTTCATCAGTAAAAAAAACAAAAAAAACAATAACAATCAACATCACCATTCAACACCAAAGCACACAGAATTAATACATGAATAAATACAAAACAAGGGAAGAAAAAAAAAGAAAAACTTTATACTATATTAAAATCTCAAACAGAATCTATTTAATTTATCTCGTCCTTAATAACAAGCCCCGGCATGAGCAGTGTTTGATAATTTACTGAAGTGTGTGGAGGCCGAGTGTGAGCTGGAGGGTGGAGGGGGGATAAGGAATCAGGAATTAGGGGGTGTGTGGGCGTGACGGGCGGGAAGACACGAGCTGGTGGGCTGAAGCAACAAGACAAGAGCGGGAAGACTGGAGAGGGAAGATAGAAACGGCAGGAGTCGGGTGGGAAGAGTAAATCGGGGAGACACAGTAAGGACACCAGCGGGGAGACAAGACCGGGAAGACTGGAGAGGAAAGATAGAAACGGGAGGAATCGGGCGGGAAGACTAAATCGGGGAGACACAGTAGGGAAGACGCTAACAGGAAGACACGGTAAGGAGGACATTAGCGGGAAGACATGCGAGTGGACTGAAGCAGGAAGACAAGAGCTGAAAGGTTGAAGAGGGAAGATAGAAACGAAGGGAATCGGGCGGGAAGACTAAATCTTGGAGACAGTAAGGAAGACACTAGCAGGAAGACAAGATCCGGAAGACTTGAGAGGGGAAATAGAAACGGGAGGAATCGGGGGGGGGGGGGAAAGACTAAACCGGGGAGACACAGTAAGGAGGACACTAGCTGGAAGACTAGAGTGGGAGGACTGGAACGGGAAGACAAGGGAGGGAAGACTGGAGAGGGGAAATAGAAACAGGAGGAATCGGGGAATAAGACTAAACCGGGGAGGCACAGATGGGAGGACACTAGCGGGAAGACAAGGGCGGGAGGGAGACAAATAGACACAGAGCACACGGGGGAACATCTGCAGGGGAAATTTTCCTCCAGATTAAGGGGAGAAGAATACCTGAGAGAGAGAGAGAGAGAGAGAGAGAGAGAGAGAGAGAGAGAGAACAGAGGAAAGGCGCTTCGTTTCTCTCCTCTCTCCTCTCCTCTCCTCTCGGTTCTTCTAAATTTTTTCGTCTCCAGAGAGAGCAAATTCTGCGAAGGTGGTGTTTGTTGTGCTTCCTCTCCCCCTCCATTCTCTCTCTCTCTCTCTCTCTCTCTCTCTCTCTCTCTCTCTCTCTCTCTCTCTCTCTCTCTCTCTCTCTGGAGAAGAATCATATGTGTATTTCGTTTGCAGAGAGAGAGAGAGAGAGAGAGAGAGAGAGATAACATTAACTCCTCACGCAGTTCCTTCTCTCCCTCTCTTTTCTTCACCCTTCTCCTCTCTTCCTTCACCACCACCTTATCTCCCTCCTTTCATCACCTCCCTCTGCCCCTCCCTTCAATTTCTTCCTCCCTTTACCACTTTAAACCCCCTTTTCACCCCCTCCCCTCTCCCCCCTTCCCTTTTTCCGCCCCTATCCCATTTCTCCTTCCCTTTTTCCGCCTCCTTCCACCTTCCTTTTTACCCCTTTCCCCTTCTCTACCCCTTTCTCCTTCCCCCTTTTCCTCTTCCCTCTTCCATCTCTTCTCCTCCCCCTTAGCAAAATGGCACCTCCAAGAAACACGCATAAAAACAAAAGACAATCTCGATACAAAGGACACGCTGGGAATCTTCTCGTGACTGGTGGAAAGGAGACCAGACCACATCTGTACCAGCCTCTCCCTTATTCTGCCTCCTGCACCTCTCTCTCTCTCTCTCTCTCTCTCTCTCTCTCTCTCTCTCTCTCTCTCTCTCTCTCTCTCTCTCTCTCTCTCTCTCTCTCAAGTCTTTAGATGATGTCCGTGATGTCTCTGTGTTTATTGGTTTGTCGTTTTCTGTACTTTTTTTTTATTTGTTTCATCATTTATGTTTTTTTTTTTTATTCTTAGATTTGTTTTTCTAGTTTTATCTCCTTTTTTTGTTGGTATGTCATATGTTATGTGTGTGTCTAAGATTTGTTTATTTGTTTAGTTGTTTGGTTTGTTTATTTGTATTTCTAGATTTTTGTTTACTCTCATTTCATTTTTCTGTTTTTTTTTTTTTTTTTTATTATTTGTTTCTTTACTTTCTCATTTACATATTATTCCCTTTATTTAATCTTCCTGTAGTTAATCTCATGTTCCTCCATACTTAAAGCACTCTATATAATTTTACTTACATTCCTTCATTCTATCCCTCTATCCTATCTTCACTTATTCTGAACACCTTTTTCCCTCCTCAACGCGTCCTTTTTTTTTTTTTTTATTTTGTCTCCCAACGCTTTACCTTTTCTATTCTGATACTTTTTTTTCATTTAGTTACTTCTCAAGACTTTTTTCCTTTAAACCTTCACTGACCTTGCTTAAATCCTCCTTCCTTCTTTCGTTCCCTTTTGGTGTTCCCTCAGTAAGTCTCTCTCTCTCTCTCTCTCTCTCTCTCTCTCTCTCTCTCTCTCTCTCTCTCTCTCTCTCTCTCTCTCTCTCTCTCTCTCTCTCTCTCTCTCTCTCTCTCTCTCTCTCTCTCTCTCTCTCTCAGCATTCATCTCCACCCTCACCTCTGTTCTGACCCTCTCCACACCTCCACATTACACTGATAACCCACACCCTTACCTCTCTCCACTCTCACTTCCTCTCGCTCAACCTTCTTCGTGTCCTGCTCGTCCTTCCTTTCCTCTCCTCCCTCCATATCTTTGGCTATGCATTTCGTTATTCCTTCTCCTTTTCTTCCTTCGCTTAGTCAACATTTTTTTTTCTCCCTCCTTTTCTTACCTGTCCTCCTCACCTGTATGCCAATTACCAGTTTTGTGCACCTTCCTTTGTAACCCGCGCAGGTAACCATGCACACCTTGGATACATTTAAGGAAGAAAGGCTAGAGGAAAAAGAGATAGAATACACTAGGAAGAGAATACAAGAGAGAGGAATGTCTGGAGTGAGAGGTAAAGGAAAGGGAGAGAAGGAGGCTGGACGGGGAGAGAGATAGAAAGGTTGAGGATGGGAGAATGAGTGTTAACGACTGAATATTGATGAGACAGTGAGTGAGGGAGAGAGAACAGTGAAGAAAAGATGAGGTGATGAGCTGGAGAAACACGGGGGAAGAAGCATTGGGGAGAAATACAAGATAGAAGGCAGCAGATGAAAATATGGTGAAAAGAAAGAGAGGGGGATGGTGAAGTGGGGAATATAACGTGTCTCTCAAAGATGAATGGATAATGAAGGTGAAAATGTGTGACTTTAATGGTAATACACACACACACACACACACACACACACACACACACACACACACACACACACACACACACACACACACACACACACACACACACACACACACACACACACAAGCGAGGAGGGGCAGGAGCAGACGAGCGGCATTCCAGTAACTTGCCCAAGCGAGTTCTAAAGTAAGGAACTCCTGCCTTTCCTCCTCCCTCTCCTTCCCTCTCCTCTTCCCTCCATCTCTTATTCCTCCGTACCTCCAACTCGCTCTCTACTTCTCATTTCCTCCATGTTTTCCTTCGTCTTTTCAACCTCATGTTCTTTCCTCATCTTTATTCTACTCCTCCCTACCTCTCATCCTTCTTGTGTGTTGTTTCTTTTCTCACTTACCTATATTCCATGCCTACCCGCATATTTACTTCTCTCACTCCTCATTGCCTCCCTCTCCCTTACTCTCCCTCACTCTCCCTCTCCCTCCCTGTCTCACTTTATGTATCTCCCACCATCACATTTCATAAACAACTTGGCCTGCCTAATTAGCCTGGGCATTCACCACCAGCTCGTCTTACCCTTGCTATGTACCCACAACACAGTCCTTACACACCACCCTGTCCCTCGTACCTTATTAAACCACATTATTAACTCAATATCTCCCACACTCATCAATTCCCTTTACATAATCACCTCCAACTTGTCTTTTGATTCTTTTTTTTATTTAGCCTTCCTTATCTTTACATTAATTTACCTTATTCTGACCTAATCTAAATTAAATTTACTTTGATCTTACCTTATTTTAACTTAACTTTTCCTAATCTCGCATTACTTAACCTGTGGCTTACTTGTGTCTTACCTGTGTCTTACCTGTGTCTCCGTTACGTGTTATCTGTTACCTGTTACCTTTTCTCGCCACCCACGTGCCCCTTTTTGCCCTAATGCTCACTTGGTATTTACCTCTACCTGAGCATTACAATTTGTCCGTCAGATGGTTACCTGCCACCCGACTTGTCTCAGCGCAGCCCACCACCTGTGTAACACGCCTCCCACCTGCTGGCGTGTGTGTGTGTGTGTGTGTGTGTGTGTGTGTGTGTGTGTGTGTGTGTGTGTGTGTGTGTGTGTGTGTGTGTGTGTGTGTGTGTGTGTGTGTGTGTGTGTGTGTGTGTGTGTGTGTGTGTGTGTGTGTGTGTGTGTGTTTGTGTAAGTTGTCCAGTCAGGATATTTCTCGCTTGATGTACACACGTAATAAAACACATCAATTTATACGTAGATTTCCTTTACTCTCTCTCTCTCTCTCCTTTCTCTCTCTCTCTCTCTCTCTCTCTCTCTCTCTCTCTCTCTCTCTCTCTCTCTCTCTCTCTCTCTCTCTCTCTCTCTCTCTCTCTCTCTCTCTCTCTCTCTCTCTCTCTCTCTCTCTCTCTCTCTCTCGTGCATTACTCATTTCAGAACCGCGTATGTACATTAACTTTTTTTTTCTCTGTCTCTCCTTTCTTTCTCTCCTCCTCCTCCTCCTCCTCCTCCTCCTTCTCCTTCTCCTTCTCCTCCTCCTCCTCCTCCTCCTCCTCCTCCTCCTCCTCCTCCTCTTCCTCCTCCTCCTATCTCATACTGGTAAATCGTTAACTTTTTTTCTTCCTATAATTATTGTCAGAGATTTAAGAGCACGGCGTCATCCTTAATATTTTTTTTTGTCTCGGTGGTAATGGAGGAGGTACTAGGAGGTATTTGTAATGTTGACAGGTTACCAGAGTATTAGTTAGAGGGTAGAATGCTAGTAGTAGGCTTAGGGTCAGTTCCACAGTCCCTTGTTCGTTGGTTTAGCTAACCAGCAAAGCCACTTGAACATTAATCGGGTTTCACAGACACCTTCGGCCGTTGCTTTTCGATTGGAAGTTCACCAAAAGTTGGACTATGGGTGAGGAGGTTTAGTGGAAGGTTAGATGTAGATTGTATACAAGAAAGACTGGAGAGGGTCAAACTTCAGTTAGTCACTTAACTTCTTCCGTCCACTTCACTACTGGTGTCGACTATACATCGTTTGCACATTTGAGTCAGCTGATTCTTACTCTCACACGAAAGGCGGCCATGGTCAATGGAAGACACAGCGTATCGTGCGGCACCAGACAAGGCGCTCCCCTGCATGCTATCTTATGCCATTGCTTCCCATTGTTTGTATCATTCAGTAAAGTGGCGTTTTTGACTTTATGAAGTTTGTCTAATTGTGAAATAGTTATTTTTCTATGCATCTTTCTTATGAATTGAAAATAATATTTATCAAATACAGAATATATTTTCTTAAAGTAAGGAACAGATCTCCATTGTCAGACAGTAGGTTCCAGGACACACTGTCTCTCTCTCTTGCTCCCTCTTCCTCTATTTCTTCAGTGCTGAAGGAAGGAAGCTATCATATTATATTCGTAAATTTAATAAAAAAAACCCACATCTACTGAAAGATTTTATTGGAGGTTAGAAAAGAAGAAAGTTAAGAAAATAAAAGAAGACGATTATACCTTAAACAAAATACGTACACTTTAC
This sequence comes from Portunus trituberculatus, assembly GCF_017591435.1. Classification (NCBI taxonomy): domain Eukaryota; kingdom Metazoa; phylum Arthropoda; class Malacostraca; order Decapoda; family Portunidae; genus Portunus; species Portunus trituberculatus. The sequence goes on from NC_059273.1 coordinate 12,469,721, forward strand.
TCCTACCCATCCACCCTTACTATTCCCTAGCCCTTCACATCCCTGGCTTCCCCCTGCTTCCCTGCATCTTCCTCTGGTTTCGCCCCCGCCCTCCCTGATCCTAGTGCAGGGGCAGTGAGGGACCCCACCAGGTAGGGGTTCGTGGTTCACACTCGAGACTCATCCTGTGGTTCTCTCCCTCTTAATTAACATCTTGTCGAGATCTTATCGTGTCTGCCTGGCAAAACACCCGTCCAGCCCGCCGTCAGGAGGGAGAGGAGGAGAAGTGGGAGCAGAGGGAGGAGAGTGGAAGAAGAGAAGGAGGAAAGTGGAGTCAAAGAAGGAGAGTGAAGGAAAACGAAGAAACAGGAGTAAATGAGAACAAAAGGAGGAGGAGAAGTAGGAATAGCAGGAGGAAAGTGGAGGAAGAGAAGGAGGAAAGTGGAGTCAAAGAAGGAGAGTGAAGGAAAACGAAGAAACAGGAGAAGTGGAAGCAATAAGAGTAAGAGAAAGGGAAAGTGGAATTAGAGAAGGAGAGTGAAGTAAGAGCACGGAGAAAGAGAAGTGATTGAGAATGGAAAGAAGATGAGAAAGAGTAAAATGATAGAGAGAGAAGAAACAGGTGTAGGAGAAGAGAGAAAGGAGACTATGAGGAGAGACGATAAAAAGGAGAAGCAGAGAAAGTAGAACAAGGAATATGAAGAGGAACAGTGGAAGAAGATGAGAAATAAGAATAGAGATAACAGAAGAGTAAATAAATAGCAGTAAAAAGTAGAAGTAAGACTAAAAGGAGAACGAGAGGAGATGAAAGAAGGAGAATAAGTGAAGAGGAGTTAAGAGTAAGAGAGTAGAGAAGAAGAGATAGAAGAGGGGGAAAGGGTGATATTTCGAATAATAAGGACGATTACAGCTGATTATATAATTGTTTAAAGAAAGAGAAGAAAGAAAGGAGGAGGAAGAAAAGAAGAAGAAGAAGAAGAAGAGGAGAAGGAGGAGGAGGAGGAGGAGAGGTGAATGGAAATTCGAATAGTAAGTACGATTGTAGCTTGCCTTGTTTATGTAATGAGAGGAGAAGGAGGAGGACGAAGAAGAAGAGGAAGAGGAGGAGGAGGAGAGGGAAGAGGGAGAAGAGTAAATAATTGGTAATAAAGCAAGGCAGCAATAAGCGGAATATCAAAAGGAAGAGACGAAGGAAAACACGATAGGGAAGGAAGATAAGAAAAAATTGGAAAATACTCTAACGATCCTAAACCCGAAAGCAAGCAAGGAACATCAAACAATTAAGTTCTGGAGGGAAAAATCAAAAGGAGAATCAAGAAAATAATAATAGCTAGATGTAAGAAAGAGCGAGAAGGAGAGAGACGCAGAAAAAAATGGTAATTGCCTATTGTAAGAAAAGAGAGACAGAGACAGAGAGAGAGAGAGAGAGAGAGAGAGAGAGAGAGAGAGAGAGAGGATATAGAATCGCATATGGAAAGAATAAAAGTTTACCTAAAGTGTGTGTGTGTGTGTGTGTGTGTGTGTGTGTGTGTGTGTGTGTGTGTGTGTGTGTGTGTGTGTGTGTGTGTGTGTGTGTGTGTATGACTGTAAATATACATGGAATAAACTGGCGGTGAAATGTTTTGAAAAGAGAGAGAGAGAGAGAGAGAGAGAGAGAGAGAGAGAGAGAGAGAGAGATATGACGTGAGGTAGGCTGGCCCACCACACTGACTTCATAAGATGACTATCATAATATCATTGAAAATTAACACAGGGCTAAACTCACTCTCTTGTAGGCTGAGGGGAGAGAAAGAGAGAGGGAGGGGGAGAGGGAGAGGAAGAGAGAGAGGGATAGAGAGAGAGAAAGGGATGGTAGGGAGGTTAGTGGGCAGGCGAGAGAGTGAAGTAGGTTGGATAGGAGGAGGGGGAAGAATGGAGGAGAAAAGTATAGGGTTGGTGGGAAATATGGTAAGAGAGAGAGAGAGAGAGAGAGAGAGAGAGAGAGAGAGAGAGAGAGAGAGAGATTGTAAATTTAACGAGTAGTGATTTTATTAAACTAGAAAATAAAACTAAATTGAACTACTGCTATTACTATTATACAACAACTAGAAAATAAAACTGTTACCACTACTACTACTACTATTACTACTACTACTACTACTACTACTACTACTACTACTACTACTACTACTACTACTACTACTACTACTACTACTACTACTACTACCGGAACTACTAGTACTACTGCTACTGCCACCACCACTACTTTTACTATCAGACACACAAACACACACACACACACACACACACACACACACACACACACACACACACACACACACACACACACACACACACACGACCACCTACAGACCAGGAGAGCCAGTAATCTATCTCATAGCTTGACTTCTTCTAATTTATTGATGTTAATTATTGTGGACTTGAAATTCTCCCAGTCCAGCAGTGGAGTCGGAGCGAATAAAGTGCATCGGCGCGTCTTAAATAATTGATTTTATTTTCACTCCCTTGATTAGTTTTGGGTGAGCGTTAACTCTTTGCGCTACATCCTCCTTTGTTTTATAGAGATCCCTGGGTAAGATTGAGTTTTTAGTGTGTGTGTGTGTGTGTGTGTGTGTGTGTGTGTGTGTGTGTGTGTGTGTGTGTGTGTGTGTGTGTAACAGTAGTAGTAGTAGTAGTAGTAGTAGCAGCAGCATTAGTAGTAGTAGTAGTAGTAGCAGCAGCATTAGTAGTAGTAGTAGTAGTAGCAGCAGCAGTAGTAGTAGTAGTAGTAGTAGTAGTAGTAGTAGTAGTAGTAGTAGTAGTAGTAGTAGTAGTAGTAGTAGTAGTAGCAGTAGTCGTAGTAACCGTTACTGTAGTAGTGGTACTGATAGTAACAGTAGTTGTAGTAGTAGTAGTGGTAGTATTTGTAGTAGAAGTAGTAGTAGTAGTAGTTGTTGTTTTTGTAGTAGTAGTAATAATAGTAGTAGTAGTAGTAGTAGAATTGGTCGTAATAGTAATTGTAGTATAAGTAGATTCCCATGAAGTGGACCTAAAAGTTGTCTTTTAATTGAAATTAGGAATATTTTTTTTCTAGTCTTTGTGTTATTTTAAAGTCATGTTCCTAATGTGTGTGTGTGTGTGTGTGTGTGTGTGTGTGTGTGTGTGTGTGTGTGTGTGTGTGTGTGTGTGTGTGTGTTTGTGTGTGTGTGTGTGTCAATCTCTTTTTCCCCTGTCTCTTTTTATCGTTGGTTCTAAGAATGTGGTTTTGTATAATTTACTTAGTGTCGCCTTATCATCTTTCCTTATCACCAGGCGAGTCGTGCGCTCTCATTAGCTAACAGGTGAGGACAGTAATTAATTTCTACCTTACGCTAACAACCTCAATTTCTGGCCTCGCTGATTATTAATTCTCTACTAGTGACTTATTTTGCTTCATAATTTAGTGTTGATTTATCATTATTTTCTCGACTTTTTTTATGATTTTTTTTAGTTCATCATAAAAACGCCTTCTTATTTCTCATTCGTGTTGATTTTTTTCGTGTATTTATATATGTGTGTAACTTAATTTTACGTGTTTTACTTCTGATTTGCTATATATTTGTTTCTATCGCAATTTTTTTTATATTTCTTATTTTTTTCTATATTTCTTTTAGTACATCATAAGTACACTCCTATTTTTCGTTCGTGTTGATTTTTTTTGTATATCTATATATGTGTGTAACTTAATTTTACGTGTTTTCCTTCTGATTTGCTATATATTTGTTTCTATCTCTTTTTTTTCCTTTTATATGTGTTCTTTAGTTCATCGTAAGTACAGTCCTATTTTGCATTCTTGTTTTTTGGAGGGGTTTTGCATCTTTATATATATTTTACTTAATTTTACTGTTTCTCCTCTTAATATACTATGTTTTTGTTTCTATCATATTTCTTCAATTTTTTTTCTTTTACATGTATTTTTTAGTTCATCCTATTTTTCACTCGTGTTATTTCGTAATTGTATATACTTTTAACTTAATTTTACGTGTTTTCCTTCTCAATTACTATATATTTGTTTCTCTCGCATTTCTTTTCTACATACATACCATTGAGTTCATCATAGATTCACTTTTGTTTCTATTTTCATTCATTTTTTTTTCTGCTTTATAATTCAGCGATATTTTTTTCCCATTTTCCATATTGAACATCTCATAGCATTCAGTCTTGAATTTAACATAAATATTGTTTTATTTTTCTTTTACAATTTTTTTTTAATTCAATTTGCTATATTTTGTTTTTCCTTTTAATTCCAGGTAAGTGTTTTGGCGAAGACGATGAATGGCGGGAGGCGGAAGACGGGAGGGAGGGATGCTGAGGAGTGACGCGAGGCAGGCGGGAGGCAGCGGGAAGATGGATGTAAGCGACAACGAGGTAACATGAGTGAAATTACTCTCCCGGCGCCCACACACCTGACGCCCACACCTGTCTGCCCCGCCCACCTGAATCTGTCACTCACTGGCGGGGCACACACACACACACACACACACACACACACACACACACACTCTCTCTCTCTCTCTCTCTCTCTCTCTCTCTCTCTCTCTCTCTCTCTCTCTCTCTCTCTCTCTCTCTCTCTCTCTCTCTCTCTCTCTCTCTCTCTCTCTCTCTCTAGCATATTCTAATTTAATGTATATTTTCAATTTGCATTTACTTACTTTTAATGTCTTTTTCATGTATGTTTACTGGATATTCACACACACACACACACACACACACACACACACACACACACACACACACACACACACACACACACACACACACACACACACACACACACACACACACACTCCCATCACTTGCCTTTCTCAAACCGAAACCTCTTAACGGTACAAAATATTCGGTTCCACGTGGTTTAAGACTCAACTTAGTGCTCTTTGTTGTTCCTCCTTGTTGTGCCGGTGACGACTCTCTCTCCTGCTCTCGGTTATCGTGATGGGACGGACGATAAGGGGCGCAAAACCTGACCCGCGAGAAAGATAACGACGCAGGAAGGGTAGAATGCAACTTCTTTGTATATAACATCCCTTTTTTATCAGTTTTTTTTCATTGGGTTTCCTTGTTCTACAGGATGCCAGAGGAAGAGCTACAGAGAGAGAGAGAGATGGTAGGGAGGACTGGAGGTATTAGAGGGTGATTTAGAGGTACGGTACGAGTAGTGGTGTTGGTTGAGGTGGTTTTAAGAGGTCTGTGGTATGGAGGTGAGTAACTGGTTCAAGTAAGAAAAGGGAAAGCTAAGAAACAGAGTTAACTTTGAATATAAGATCATACGAATATAAGAAAAGTTGTAAGACTTCATGGATATACGTGACAATGGCAATCCCTTTATAATTCACACCTATATACGTAGATCCACCTATCATTTTCATTCACCATTTCGATTTTTTTTTCACAGTTTTGGTCAAAAGTAAAGTACAGTCATTTACTTCCACTAATCCTTACGTTTTCCTTCAATTTCAAGCCTTCTGATCCGATCATGCATAAATTGTCTCCTCGAAAGCTCTTATTTCTTTACATTACTTGGTATAAGTAGGGTAAGATGTTGCACTTGTTTCCATAGCACATAGTGAGAAGATACTTACAATATCTTTAATTACTATATTTTTTTATAGTACTTGCTTGTGAGACAGGTGTGCAGACGCTAAAAGGTGCTAGCATCCTTTATTAGTACAGGTGTTTGAAGTTTCAGGTATAGTTTTGGCAAGATATAGCATGCTTAGGTCTCCATAACAGGTGTGCGTTAGATTAGGTAAGTGTAGAATTACTAGCGCAGGTGTGTATGTTGTACTGGCAATTGTGGAGAGCAGGTGTGACTTAATATGGCTGGAATATGAGAATGGTTTTTGGTGGGGAGAGAAGAACAGTGGGGAAAACAGGTGTAGTTGCAGACATGGCTAAATAGATGTTGGAGAACAGGTGCGGGGGTAAAAGCGTGGTAGGTATGGCTTAATATGATGGAAATATGAGACTGTCTTGGGTGGGGAGGAAGGACAGGTGTGTTAATGAGAGACAAAAGGTTGGCAGGGTGGTGCAGCTGCTGGCCATTAGTGGAGGTGTTCCTGACGTATTTGGTGCTCAGGAAGCGTGTCCTGATAGGGAGAGAGAGAGAGAGAGAGAGAGAGAGAGAGAGAGAGAGAGAGAGAGAGAGAAAAGGAGGGAAAGAGGTAGGGAGAGCGAGATGGATAGTAAAAAATTCAGCAAGACAAAAGAGCAAAAATTACGA